>NC_057799.1:317870322-318170322 GCF_018294505.1 Triticum aestivum
GTATAACATTCCAAATTGAAAATTTGGGATGTTACAAACCTACCCCCCTTAAGATGAATCTCGCCCTCGAGATTCGGGTTGGCTAGAAAACAGGTGGGAGTGGTTTTTCCGTAGATCTTCCTCTCGCTCCCAGGTGGCCTCATCTTCTGTGTGGTGACTCCACTGGACTTTGCAAAACTTGATAACCTTGCTGCGGGTAACTCGGCTGGCATACTCGAGAATCTTAACTGGCTTCTCCTCATAGGTCAAATCACTTTCCAACTGAATCGCTTCCAGTGGCACAGTATCTCTCAGCGGTATCTCAGCCATCTCTGCGTGGCACTTCTTCAACTGCGAAACATGGAATACATCATGAACTTCAGACAATCCTTCGGGCAATTCCAGCTTGTAGGCAACTTCTCCCATACGTTCCAACACTCTGTATGGTCCGATAAAACGAGGCGCTAACTTTCCCTTAACTCCAAAGCGCTTCACTCCTCGAAGTGGTGATACTCGAAGGTAAACTCGGTCTCCGACTTTGTGGATTGTCTCCTTTCGTTTAGAATCAGCATAACTCTTCTGCCTGGACTGGGCTACCTTGAGCCTGTCGCGAATCAACCTTACTTTATGTTCAGACTCCTTAATCAAATCTGGTCCAAACAACTGACGGTCTCCAACTTCGTCCCATAACAACAGTGTTCTACACCTCCTTCCGTACAAGGCTTCGAAAGGGGCCATCTTCAAACTGGTCTGATAACTGTTGTTATAAGAAAACTCCGCATATGGCAAGTTGTCGTCCCAACTAGATCCATAGTCTAGCGCACATGCTCTCAACATGTCCTCCAAAATCTGGTTGACTCTCTCGGTCTGTCCATCTGTCTGCGGGTGAAATGCTGTACTAAATTCCAGCCTGGTTCCCAATGTTTCATGTAACTGCTTCCAAAACTTCGAGGTAAATTGGGTTCCTCTGTCTGATACAATGGTCCTCGGAACTCCATGCAAACATACTATCCTGGTCATGTATATCTTTGCCAACTTAGCACTGGTGTAAGTGGTCTTCACTGGAATGAAATGAGCCACTTTCGTCAAACGGTCGACTACAACCCATATCGAGTCATAGCCTGAACGGGTCCTGGGTAATCCCGTGATAAAATCCATGCCTATTTTATCCCACTTCCATTCGGGTATCGGCAATGGTTGTAGCAATCCTGCTGGCTTCTGATGCTCTGCCTTCACTCTCTGACATACATCACAAACTGCTACAAACTCCGCAATATCCTTCTTCATTCCGGTCCACCAGAAAGTATTCTTCAAATCCAAATACATCTTGGTATTCCCTGGGTGAATCGAGTACGGTGAATCATGCGCTTCTTGCAAAATCAACTTCCTGATCTCCGGATCATTTGGCACATATACGCGGTCCTCGAACCATAAGGTATCGTGCTCATCCTCACGAAATCCCTTGGCTTTTCCTTTGCTCATCTTCTCCTTTATCTCTTCAATCTCCTTGTCTGTCTTCTGAGCTTCTCTGATCCTTTCCATCAAGGTAGACTGAATCTCCAATGTCGCTAAATAGCCTCTAGGGACTATCTCCAAGCATAGCTCACGTATGTCCTCGGCTAACTCCTGAGGTAACTCTCCTGTCATGAGGTTGTTGACATGACTCTTGCGGCTCAACGCGTCTGCTACTACGTTAGCCTTTCCGGGGTGATAATGCAACCTCATATCATAGTCTTTGATGAGCTCCAACCATCTCCTCTGTCTGAGGTTTAACTCCTTCTGCGTGAAAATGTACTTCAAACTCTTGTGATCCGTGTACACCTCACAATGGTTTCCGATGAGAAAATGTCTCCATGTCTTCAATGCATGCACCACGGCTGCTAATTCCAAATCATGCGTAGCATAATTCTTCTCATGGGGTTTAAGTTGTCGTGAAGCATACGAAACAACTCTTCCTTCCTGCATAAGCACTGCTCCAAGTCCTCGACGAGAAGCGTCGCAATAAACTTCATAGTCCTTGCCTTGATCTGGCAGAATCAACACGGGTGAGGTAACCAATCGTTGCTTCAACTCTTGGAAACTAGCTTCACATTCCTCAGTCCAATTAAATTTGGTGTCCTTCTTCAATAGCTCAGTCATGGGCTTAGCAATCCTTGAGAAATTCTCGACAAATCTCCGGTAGTATCCTGCGAGTCCAAGAAAACTCCGGATTTCTCCAACTGTAGTGGGCGATTCCCAACTTGTCACTGTGTCAACCTTGGCAGGGTCTACTGCTATTCCTTCTCCAGAAATAACATGTCCAAGGAATCCAACTTCCTTCAACCAAAACTCACATTTGCTGAACTTGGCATATAACTGATGTTCCCTGAGCTTCTCAAGTACCAATCGTAAATGCTCCTCATGCTCTTCTTCATCCTTGGAAAAGATTAAAATATCATCAATGAACACCACGACGAACTTATCCAAAAACTCCATAAACACTTTGTTCATCAGGTTCATGAAATAGGCCGGTGCGTTAGTCAGTCCAAATGACATAACGGTATACTCATACAATCCATATCTGGTGGTAAAAGCTGTCTTGGGTATATCCTGCTCTCGAATCTTTAACTGATGGTATCCTGATCTTAGATTGATCTTGGAAAATACTTTAGCTCCTTGCAGGCGGTCAAACAAATCATTGATCATCGGCAGTGGGTACTTGTTTTTTATGGTCACTTCATTCAATCCTCGGTAATCAACAACCATCCTTAGTGATCCATCTTTCTTCTCTACTAGAAGTACTGGTGATCCCCAAGGTGACGAACTTGGGCGAATATAGCCTTTATCCAGTAACTCCTTGATCTGCTTCTTAATTTCCTCCAAATCCTTTGCGGGCATCCTGTACGGTCTCTTAGATATTGGCCCTGTGCCTGGCAAAAGTTCAATCAAAAACTCAATGTCTCTATCTGGTGGCATGCCTGGCAACTCTTCTGGAAATACATCCGGATAATCCTTCACCACTGGTACTTCCTCCTGTACAACTCCTGATAAGGAATTCACTTGAGTCCTCTTCGGCATATGCCTGGATACATACTTGATCCTTTTTCCTTCCGGGGTGGTAAGCAAAATAGTCTTGCTGGCACAATCGATGTTTCCTCCATACAACGATAGCCAATCCATTCCCAAAATCACATCCAAACCTTGCGATTCCAAAACAATGAGGTCTGTGGGGAAAACATGCCTTCCAATGGCCAACGGTATCTTAAAACATCCTTGGGTGGCCATATACTCTGCTCCTGGCGAGGTTACTAACATGGGGCTTTTGAGAACTTGGGTGGACATCTTAAACTTGTTTACGAATCCCCTTGATATGTATGAATGTGATGCACCAGTATCGAAAAGAACAGTTGCAGTAAATGACTTAACCAAAAACTTACCTATTACTGCATCAGGCTGAGCTTCAATCTCCTCCACGCTCACGTGGTTCACATGTCCTTTGTTGAACGGGTTCGGCTTCTTCCCAGAGCTTCCATTGCCATTTCCATTTTGGGCTTCGGGACAATCAGTTGCATAATGTCCCGTCTTCTGGCACTTGAAACAAGTAATGTGACTTAGATCTCTCTTGGTTGGGGTAGATGGGTTGGTGCGGTTTTGTCCGTTTCCTCCTCCATTCCCATTACCATTCTTGGAGCGATTATGGTTGTGCGAACTACCTCCTCCATGGGTATGCTGAAACTGTCCTCCCGGCTTCGGGGTAAATCGTGGCTTCTGCTGGGCTCCAGAATTATACTTCCCTTGTCCATACTTCCTCTTGCGGTTTTCAATCTGCTGTTGCTTCCCTTCTATCATGAGAGCTCTATCTACCAGCTCTTGGTAGTTGTTGAAAGTTGCTACCATCAACTGCATACTCAGCTCATCATTCAATCCTTCCAGAAACTTCTCCTGCTTGGCTGCATCCGTAGCAACGTCATCTGGTGCATAACGTGCTAACTTACTGAAATCTTCCACATACTGGCCTACGGTGCGTCCTCCTTGGCGTAGGTTGCGAAACTCACGCTTCTTCATAGCCATAGCTCCTGCTGAAACATGAGCTGTATGGAAAGCTTGCTGAAACTGGTCCCATGTGACAGTGTCAATAGGGTGCGTGGCTGTATAATTCTCCCACCATGATGCTGCGGGTCCATCAAGCTGATGTGCGGCAAAACGCACTCTTTCCGCATCTGTGCATCCTGCAGTGGTTAACTCCCTTCCAACTTTGCGGAGCCAATCATCTGCAACAATCGGCTCGGTGCTACTGGAAAACACCGGCGGGTTTAGCCTTAAGAAACGGGCTAAGTGGTCAACAGGTGGTGGTGGCGGTGGGTTGTTGTTGTTGTTGTTGCCTTGGTTCTGAACTAACACTTGCATCAGGGCATTCTGTTGCTGAATCAACTGGGTGATCTCTGGCGGGAAAACAAATCCGGGGTCGCGTCTCGGAGGCATCTGATAGGTTTAGAAAAGATGAGAATTAAGAATGGAATGAGGTCTAGAGAGAAAACACTACCCATATGCTCATGAGACAAATTCAATCAATATCACTCAATCAATCCAAACAAGGCAAAACAATCGATCTAACTAGCGTTACAAAGTGCTTGAACTATACTACTAAATGGGGGAAAACTACTACTGATATGGTGGTCTACTAAAAATTCTGATCCGTTGAAGACTCCATGATGTCTGCTCCAGCTTCATCAACCCATTCCTCTTCACTTGGTTCTGAGTTGATGTCGTCGATGATGATGTAGTTATCCGGACAAGTGCATTCGTCGACTTCTGCTTTTGGCACTGGATTTCCCACGAATGTTCCAATCTTATTCTCCAGGTCGTCAATCTTCCCGACTAGTGCGTTGATTTCTTCCAAATAGTCTTCGCGTGTAGTCTTGAGTTCTTCTTGGAGTTCCTTGATCTTCGTGAATGCCTTCTTCAGTTCTTCCTTGTCCGTGCACATCTGGTTCTCCTGGCGTCGAATATGTTGGTTCTGCTCCTGGATGAAAGCTGCAATTGATCCATCCTTCTTGGTCTTGATCATCTCCCATTGCGCGTCTCGACGTCCACAAATTTGATAAATTGTATCCTTAAGCTCCTGGTGATAGACTTCTCCAATGCGTCCCATGGCGATATGTGCGGCCATGCTCTTTCCTAAGCTCCAAGTTGGTGCTTCGAAAACCAACCTTATGGGTTCCGTAATTGGCGCAAACGTTCTTCCTGGAATGCTAACTTGAATCTTCCAGCTCTCCTCTTCAGGTAACGTAGCGTTGTAGGTTCCGGTGACGCTTGGTATTCCTATGTTCAAGTACTTGGTGACTTCCTTCAAATGTCGTCCAAATGGCGTGTCTTCATCTGGTTGCATGAACTTGCTCCTTGCATTCGCCATTCCTAAAAGAGTAGAAGTGGAGAGGGGTCAGAAATGAGAAGAGAGAAGTTTTCTAGGGCTTAAGCTTAGTGGTCGTGTCCTATAGTCAGCGTGGGCTCTGATACCAACTTTGTAGCGACCAGACCTCAAATGTCCTGTGCTGCTGTGCACCAGTGTCATCCCTGGATCAGTAATGCTGACACGCACAGTACAAATGGAGGATTTATAACAGAGTAGCAATCACACACTTATTACATCGAATATCTCCAAAGAGATTAAGTATGATAAACATGGCTTAAGGCCATCTAATAACGATAACAGCGGAAGACTGGGAAGATAAGTGAGTCCATCAACTCCAGCGGCATCACTGAGTATAAGACCACGACCTAAGGCACCTTACTCGTCGTCTGAAAAGTCTGCAACATGAAACGTTGCAGCCCGAAGACGGGTCAGCACATAGAATATGCTGGCAAAGCAACACATAGAGAGCAATGAACAATAATAATGCTATACTATATGCATATATGGCTGGTGGAAAGGCTCTATGGTTACAGTTTTTGCGAAAAGCCAGTTTTTCCCTACTGCAAAGGAATAAATTTTATTTAACTATCATGGTGGTTGTGAAACATTGAGATGGTTGACAGCATCTCAATCCCAATTAAGTATCATCATTAACCCAACAATATTAATTAAAGTAACATGATGAGATCAACGGGATAATCCAAGAACTAGATACTCAAGATGTCCATAACCGGGGACACGGCTAATCATGATTAGTTTATACACTCTGCAGAGGTTTGTGCACTTTTCCCCACAAGACTCGATCTCCTCCGTTGGATTTCTCGCACTACAAGGTGTTTGAGAAACGGATGACCGAGACACAGTCTTTCAGAAGCGTTAGCACCTTACGATGGGTAGACCGGTACACCTACATCCCCTACATCTGCTAGTCTACCACTGTAAGAGTTCACACGACTTAATCAACTATGCTAGAGCCCATAATAGCTTGTGGCTGCACACGGAAGTTTCTAGCATGAATAATCTCATGATCCCTTTGAACCTGGGTGGCGGTCCAAAAAGAAAAACAGGCAATCCTGGAATACCCAGGTACCTCAATCCACCCATATGTGTGTTTAAGTTGCCACCTTAAGTAAACCATTAAATTAACAATCTCACATCTGTCATGGAAAATTCACTCAAACCCAATCCACGTCTACGAGCATAGCATAGCAATATAAGCAAACGTAGAAGTAACTCCCAAGGGTTTGATAATAAAACAGGTAATAGGTACTACCTCAACTACTTCCCAATACCCACAATTTAATTAGGTCCTAACCATGCAATGTTTGAGGGTTGAATCTAATGCATAAAAACTGGGTATGAAAGGGATATGATCAAAGTGTTACTTGCCTTGCTGATGATCCGCAAAACCTAGCGAGTCGAAGTAACAAGCGGCACACTCCGGGTACTCTATCGCAAGCAAACAAGCATACAATCAGTACTCAACTAATGCACAGGTAAAACTCGAATAAAAGATCCAACCAGAAAGTTCAACTTAAGAACTCCGGTTTGCAAAAAGAATCAACTCGAAAGAAGCAACGAAAGTCAAACGGCGAAAGAAAGAAACTTCGTTTGCTAATCTGGATCTAGGTCAAATTTTACTGTAGCAAAAACTTGTTTGAGTAGGTTAAACGGAAAGAGAATTTCGAGACGAAACTCTTGGCGCTTGAATCGCCTGATTCCGATAAACGAGCGAGAAGTTAAACAGATTCGAAAATTCGATCGGAAATCGAATGTGAGAAAATAACGAGAAAATCCGACGAAAAAGAAAAACGGACGAACGGTTAAATAACGGACGTTCGTTAACAGAGAAAAACCGACGAACGCGTTCGTTAAAACGAACGGTTCGGTGAACGCTCGTGAAATAAGAAAACCGAAAAAACCGATCTAGGGTTTTTTTTTAAAACAAAAGGTTTTTTTTAAACAGAAAACCGGTCAACACGAGATGGCCGGCGGCATACCTCGTCGGGCTACTCCGGCGGGCGGGGCTCGGCGGCGAGGGGTGCGGGGCTCGGGGGGGGCTCCGGCGGCGAGGCAACGGCGGGCGGCGGCGGCGGCTAGATGTGGCGGCGGCGGCGTGCTCCTCCGGCGGCGGTGACGAGAGAAACGGAGAGGGGGGGTGCGGCGGCTTGGGGGAGGGGCAACCCGAGGCGGCGTCGGCGTCGTGGCGATGGCGGACTCCGGCGGCGGCTCGGCGTGCGGGAGGAGGAGAGGCGATGGGGTGGGCCGTCAGCTGGGCTCGGCCCAGTCGGCGCGGCGCGTTTGTGTTTTTTTTTCAATATGTTCCGCGGAAAATATTGCGTAGAAAAATAAGTAAAAATCAGAAAAATATGAAATAAATTTTCCCCGTCTAGTTAGAAAATCTAGAATAGGGTGAACATTTTTAAAATCAAAAATAAATATTTTGAAAACATGCATATTTTTAAATGCAATAAAATTTGCAAATAAAATCCAAATAAATTCCAAATAATGATTTTAACATTTTCCCTCCAGTATTTCAATGTTTTGGAGAAGTCATATTTTCTCCTCTCGTTTATTTAAAATGAAATATTTTTCCGGAGAGAAAAATAATTAAAAATCCAAATCCTCGTTTGAAAAATCAAATAAGAAAATACGAGAAAATCACCAACTCTCTCCGAGGGTCCTTGAGTTGCTTAGGATTTATCGAGGATTTGTCAAAATGCACAAAACATGATATGCAAATGATGATCTATGTATAACATTCCAAATTGAAAATTTGGGATGTTACAGTTGGTCATATCCTACCCATTGAGGAACCCCTTGTGGCGGAAGGAGAAGGACAGTGTTCCACTCAAGTGGAACCATCACCAACCCAAGACCCACACGCTTCTGAAGAACAAAGTGAAGGCCCTCAACCAAATGAACAAGATCAAGGGCAA
Organism: Triticum aestivum; assembly: GCF_018294505.1. Lineage (NCBI taxonomy): Eukaryota > Viridiplantae > Streptophyta > Magnoliopsida > Poales > Poaceae > Triticum > Triticum aestivum. Next base: position 317,878,633 of record NC_057799.1, read on the forward strand.
GATCAACCTCAAGATTGTGGTGAACCACCAAGTGATGCCCAAGGTTAAGTTCTCACCACCGAGCAAGTTCAAGATCAAGAGCAAGATCAAGATCAAGAACAAGCTCATGACAACGCTCAAGATGATCAAGTTACCGCTCCTCAACTCTCTCCTGAGAAGGAATTGGAGCGTCGTACCGCCAAAACTGCATCCAAGCTCACTACCAAAGATCATCTCATGATGAATGTGCTTGGAAGCTTAAGAAAGGGGGTAAGCACACATAGACAATTAGCAAACTATTGTGAACATCACACGTTTGTTTCTTGTGTTGAATCCCAATAGGTCTATGAGGCGCTCGAGGATCCGGATTGGCTTAATGCCATGCATGAAGAACTCACCAACTTCAAGCACAACAAGGTGTGGAGATTGGTGCCAAGGCCAAAGGAGAACCATAATGTTATTGGAACCAAGTGGATATTCAAGAACAAGCAAGATGCTCATGGGATTATTGTTCGCAACAAGGCTCGTTTGGTAGCACAAGGCTACTCCCAAGTCGAGGGTATCGACTACGGTGAAACCTTTGCTCCCATTGCTCGCCTTGAATCTATTCGTTTGTTGATTGCTTATGCTTCTCATCATAACTTCAAGTTGCAACAAATGGATGTGAAGAGTGCTTTTCTTAATGGTCCTATTAATGAGTTGGTGTATGTCAAACAACCCCCAGGGTTTGAGGATCCCGAGTTCCCCAATCATGTGTACCAACTCGATAAGGCACTCTATGGCCTTAAACAAGCAGCACGTGCATGGTATGAGCACCTTACCGAGTTGTTGCAAGATCGTGGGTTTGAAATTGGGAAAATCGACCCCCCTCTTTTTACTAAGAAGGTCAAAGGGGAGCTGTTTGTATGCCAACTATATGTAGGTGATATTATCTTTGGTTCTCCTAACAAAGCTTTCAATGAGGAGTTTGCCGCTCTCATGACCTCGAAGTTCAAGATATCCATGATGGGAGAGTTGAAGTTCTTTCTCGGGTTCGAAATCAAACAAAGAAGAGAAGGAACCTTCATCAACCAAGCCAAATACACTTAAGACATACTCAAGAGATTCAAGCTAAGTGATTTCAAGCCGACTTCCACTCCAATGCCCGTCAAATGCCAACTTGACATAGATCCCAGTGGTAAAGCGGTGGATCAAAAGGTATATCATTCCATGATTGGCTCCTTGCTTTACCTTTGTGCGTCTAGACTGGATATCATGTTGAGTGTGGAATTTGTGCATGGTTTCAAGCCGCACCTAAGGAAAGCCACTATGTGGCGGTCAAGCAAATCTTTCGATATTTGGCTCATACCCCAAACTTTGGCTTATGGTACCCAAGAGGAGATAACTTCAACCTTGTGGGCTTTTCGGACTCGGATTGGGCGGGAGACAAAGTGGATAGGAAGTCAACTTCCGGAGGGTGCCAATTTCTTGGTCGATCTTTGGTGAGTTGGTCTTCTAAGAAGCAAAGTTGTGTGTCTCTCTCGTCCACCAAAGCAGAGTATGTGGCCGCCGGTAGTTGTTGTTCTCAACTTCTATGGATGAGGCAAACTTTAAAGGATTACGGTGTCATTTGTGACAAAGTGCCTCTTTGGTGTGACAATGAAAGTGCCATCAAGATTTCTCTCAACCCGGTGCAACACTTCAAGACAAAGCATATTGAGATTCAGTATCACTTCATCCGGGATCACATTAGGCAAGGGGAGATCAAGCTCAACTATGTCAACACTCATGATAAACTTGCAGATATTTTCACGAAGCCCTTGGATGAAGCAAGATTTCGCGAGTTAAGGCATGAGCTAAATATCATTGATTTGAGCAATGTGGCTTGAACCTTTGCACACCCCACCATACTCATCTTGATGTCTTGTTTAGGTGTAGGCATGGACATAGGGGGGGTGTTGTTCTCTCAATGAACTCTCCTCCCCCATTATGCATAAATTGATCAACTCTTCCACATTAGCCATTTTTATGGTACCTGTGCTTCAAAGATGAGTTTTGGTCATGGGCCCAAGGATAATTCTTCGTGGTGCCATACCAATTGACTCAAACATAGGTGGCTCCGGCCACCGCCCTCTCTCTTTGAGAGGTTTTGATTCGTGCTTGTTCCTCGTTGTCTTTTGCTTTCTTGTGAGCCATGATTGTGTATGGTTTGCTTCGTGTGTGCTCGTTTGCGTGTCCGGCTGCTTGAAGTTTGCATTGCAAAGGCCGTGCTTTTCTGTGGTTGTCAAAACGAGCAATTTCTTGGGTTTGCGGTACTACCGTGGCAAGCCATGGTACTACCGCTGGAGATAGGTGGCTCCTGTGCTCGCACAGCTGCTCCCACGGCACGGTACTACCGCTTCCATCGTGGCAGTAATTTTTTACTGCCGCTGGAAGAGCGGTACTACCGCCGTGTGTGCGGTACTTCCGCCAGGGCGGTACTACCGCGATGACCCGCGGTAGGGGTTAAGAGCGGGCAGGGGGAGTTCCAACTCCCCCATACCCATTCATCTCTTCCCCTCACAGCGTCTCCCTCTCCTGCCCAAGAACGGCGCCAGAGGACCTCGCCGGATCTCCTACTCCGGCCACTCTCCTCGCATTCCAACCGGTGGGATCGATCCCCACCTCGCCCTCTTGCCATGGAACCCGGTATCTCCCTTAGTCCCTCTCTCTTTGCCCCGTTGTTATGCTTCTAGGTTTTGGGGAGATGCATGTGTAGTTCTTGTGATTTTTGGCTAAATCTTTGCAACAGGAGATTGTAGGAGAGTGCTAATGCAGTAGATATGCTATTTGGTGTGTTGCAACAATTTAGTTTTGATCAACGGCAATACCGATCTAATTTTACGGATGTTCCTAGCTCTGTTCTTGCGAAAATACATTCCGTGCGTGTCGGTGTACAAAAGTAGGGGTCCTTTTTGTACCCTTTACTTGTGCGCGGGCAGTCGCAGCCACGCACCCGCAGCCGCGCTTGGCGGGACAGAAGAGGAAACCAAGTCACAAGACTACCAGAGCCATGCTCAAGACCAGAAGCATGAAGAGCAGAGGGGCGAGGTGAAATTCCCCCGGCAAGGCCCTTGCCGGGGCGGCCTTCACGGCCCCGGCATGAGCCTTGCCGGGGAAACTTGCCCAACACCAACGGGGCCGCCACCCTTGAGTCTAAAAGTTCCGACGCCATCAACCACATTGGAACCAAGGCTCAGGAAGCGCCTCCATGGTGGCATACAGATCTTTGTGAGGACAAAGGGCCTGCGAGGCCTAGGTAGGAACCAGAAAATAAGACAACAACGAGGCTCCTTGCCGAGGATGCCCATGAGGCCCCGGCAAGACTCTTGCCGAGGGCGCCCACAAGGCCCCGGCAAGACCCTTGCTGGGAATATTAGCAAGGCCTTGCCGCCCCGTCGCCGCCCCAGCTCAGCGGCCGACCCACCAACTAAGCAGGTACCCACGTGGCAGTACGTGGCTCCTAAGCCAACTAGTCGAGCACCTACGTGGTGGCATGCAGATCTTCGTGAAGACCCTGCCACCGCACCAGCTCAGCAGCCTGCCAGCCTACATGGCACTGCATGCCTCGTTGTCCTGGACGCGTGTCGGAGCAAGGCGAAGCGGCGACGGATGGGATGGGCCTCGTTGTCGTCCCCGATAAAGTAAGAGGACACCTAAGTAGCGCATTTAATGCGTTTTGTCCTACGGTGCCAGAGATAAACTCGACTACTGTACAACTTTCCACCTCCTGTGTGCCACTGTGGCAGCCCCTTTGACTATAAAAGGAGGCCCGCGGTGTACTGAGAGAGGATTCAGAATTTTTGGACCCGGCATGCTTTGTAGCTACTCCAAGAACACTAGATAAACACAAGCCAGCAGGAGTAGGGTATTCGCATCACTTGCGGCCCAAACCTGGATAAATTTCCCGTGTTGATCTCTTAAACCCGCTCTTTCCACAGCCCCGCGCCCGCCGACCGTAGAAGGGATTACCTCTGATCCCATAGGTGTTGTTTCCACCAACATCTTTGGCGCGCCAGGTAGGGGGCGCAACCTGTGAAAATCCGATTTGAAGGTCAACGCATCGACTTCATCATCACCATGGCCCCCAAGAGAAAGGGGATCACAGTGATCGGGTCGCCCGGAGCCGGCCCGTCTGCGCCAGCGTGGGCAGGCGACCGGGAGGCCACGGATGGGGCCGGAGACGTGGTCCACGAGCATCCACGACACTCTGGCGATCGGAGCCAGGAGAGCGGCGTCGTTCGAGTCCGAGACGACAAGCCACACGCCGCTGGGTCTAGGGGCGGGGCCGTGCTACCCACGGCCGGCGCGACAACCTCTACGGCGCCCTAGCTGGCACCCGCGCCGCGGCCTTCCTAGGCCGCGCGTGATGAGCGACACCGCGATGCCGGAGCCCCCGGGCACCGCAGCGGAAAGAGCCCTGTGTGCCACTCGCAGGACACACCAGGCCGGCGTGCGCGCTCGGACGCCGGCGGAACCGGTGTGCGACCGCGAGACCGTGACAGAGCCCCTTCTAACCTGGTTAGAAGTCGGAGCACGTCACGGTCTACGTAGCTCTCGCCGCCGCCCACGCCAACAGAAGCGCTGGCGTGCGTGCAATAGCTCCTTGACTTCCCCCCTACTGCGAAGAAGCTCGACGAGTGGAGGGCCACCATCCGAAGCCTTGTCAGCTTTGCCAACAAAGACGAGCCGCTCCCAACGGGACCCTCACGCCGGCGTTCTGTCGAGCCGGTGCATGCCGGCGGTGGGGGGACCAGAGACGCTGCGACCACGGTGCACTCTCCTCCCCCGCGACTACGACACTAGCCACCGGCCCGTCGGGCCGACGTCTGTGACAACGTTTCCACACGTCGTCCGACCCGCGAACCCGCTGCGACCAACGTCGAGTTCTTTGAGAGCGAGCTCAGGAAGACGCTCAAACTACCATCGAGCGACAACGGGAGGCGCGCCATCAGTCAGATCGGCGTGCGGGGCCTCCTATGGACCACCTAGCGTCGGGGGCCCTGGCGACCTGCCTTACGAGGTGGGTTGTCCGGCCTTTACCTGAGAGCTGCGGCAGTTCCAGTGGGCCTCCCACCGCACGTTCAAGCCTGATGTTGGGGAAAAGTACAATGGCAAGACTCACCCGTCGGAGTTCCTCAGCATCTACACCATCGCGATGCAAGCCGCCGGGGCTCGCAACGATAAGGTGCTCGCCAACTACTTTCCGTTGGCACTTAAGTCCAACGTCATGTCGTGGTTAATGCACCTGCCAGTGGATTCCATCTCTTCCTGGTCGGACCTGTGCCACGAGTTTGTTGGCGCCTTTACCGGAGGCAGCCAAGCTCCTGGCCAGGCAAGTGACTTGCATGTCATCCCCCCAGAAGGATGGTGAGTCCCTGCATAAGTACATACAAAGATTCAGTCGTGTGCAGTACACCATCCTAGATGTTCATCCTGCCGCTGTCATCAGTGTGTTCCATCAGAACGTACGCAACCGCAAGATGCGTGAAGAGCTCGCGATGAACAAGGTCAAGGATGTAGCCAAACTTTATGTTCTGGCGGATAGGTGTGCTCGGGCTGAGGAAGGAAGTACCCCGGTGAAGACGCCGGCGCGGAAACCGACTCCACGGACGAAGATGCTGCTGTTGGGGAACATAGTAATTTCAAAAAAAATCCTACGCACACGCAAGATCATGGTGATGCATAGCAACGAGAGGGGAGAGTGTCGTCTACGTACCCTCATAGACCATAAGTGGAAGCGTTATGACAACGCGGTTGATGTAGTCGTACGTCTTCACGATCGACCGATCCTAGTACCGAATGTACGGCACCTCCGCGATCTGCACACGTTCAGCTCGGTGACGTCCCACGAACTCACGATCTAGTAGAGCTCCGAGGGAGAGTTCCGTCAGCACGACGGCGTGATGACGGTGATGATGAAGCTACCGATGCAGGGCTTCGCCTAAGCACCGCTACGATATGACCGAGGTGGATTATGGTGGAGGGGGATACCGCACACGGCTAAGAGATCAATGATCAACTTGTGTGTCTATGGGGTGCCCCCTCCCCCGTATATAAAGGAGTGGAGGAGGGGGAGGAGGCCGGCCTCCTAGGCGCGCCCCACCGGGAGTAGGATTCCACCCCTTCCAAGAGTAGGAGTAGGAGAGAAGGAAGGAGGAGAGAGGGGGAAGGAAAAAGGGGGGCGCCGCCCCCCCCTTCCTTGTCCAATTCGGACTAGAGGGGGAGGGGGTGCGCGGCCTACCCTGGCCGCCCCTTCCTCTCTTACCAAGGCCCATGAAGCCCATTACACTCCCAGGGGGGTTCCGGTAACCCCCTAGTACTCCGGTATTTGTCCAAACTCACTCGGAACCCTTCCGAAGTCCAAACATAGTCATCCAGTATATCGATCTTTATGTCTCAACCATTTCAAGACTCCTCGTCATGTCCGTGATCATATCCGGGACTCCGAACTACCTTCAGTACATCAAAACACATAAACTCATATTACCGGTCGTCACCGAACGTTAAGCGTGCGGACCCTACGGGTTCGAGAACTATGTAGACATGACCGAGACACATCTCAGGTCAATAACCAATAGCGGAACCTGGATGCTCATATTGGCTCCCACATATTCTACGAAGATCTTTATCGGTCAAACCGCATAACAACATACGTTGTTCCCTTTGTCATCGGTATGTTACTTGCCCATGATTCGATCATCGGTATCTCAATACCTAGTTCAATCTCGTTACCGGCAAGTCTCTTTACTCGTTCCATAATGCATCATCCCGCAACTAACTCATTAGTTACATTGCTTGCAAGGCTTATAGTGATGTGCATTACCGAGAGGGCCCAGATATACCTCTTTGACAATCGGAGTGACAAATCCTAATCTCGATCTATGCTAACTCAACAAGTACCATTGGAGACACCTGTAGAGCAACTTTATGATCACCCAGTTACGTTGTGACGTTTGGTAGCACACAAAGTGTTCCTCCGGTATTCAGGAGTTGCATAATATCATAGTCATAGGAACATGTAAAAGCAATAGCAATATACTAAACGATCAAATGCTAAGCTAACGGAATGGTTCAAGTCAATCACATCATTCTCTAATGATGTGATCCCATTAATCAAATGACAACTCATGTCTATGGCTAGGCAACTTAACCATCTTTGATTCAACGAGCTAGTCAAGTAGAGGCATACTAGTGACACTCCGTTTGTCTATGTATTCACACATGTACTAAGTTTCCAGTTAATACAATTCTAGCATGAATAATAAACATTTATCATGATATAAGGAAATATAAATAACAACTTTATTATTGCCTCTAGGGCATATTTCCTTCAGTCTCCCACTTGCACTAGAGTCAATAATCTAGATTACACAGTAATGATTCTAACACCCATGGAGTCTTGGTGCTGATCATGTTTTGCTCGTGAGAGAGGCTTAGTCAACGAGTATGCAACATTCAGATCCGTATGTATCTTGCAAATCTCTATGTCTCCCTCCTTGACTTGATCGCGGATGGAATTGAAGCGTCTCTTGATGTGCTTGGTTCTCTTGTGAAATCTGGATTCCTTTGCCAAGGCAATTGCACCAGTATTGTCACAAAAGATTTTCATTGGACCCGATGCACTAGGTATGACACCTAGATCGGATATGAACTCCTTCATCCAGACTCCTTCATTTGCTGCTTCCGAAGCAGCTATGTACTCCGCTTCACACGTAGATCCCGCCACGACGCTTTGCTTAGAACTGCACCAACTGACAGCTCCACCGTTCAATATAAACACGTATCCGGTTTGTGACTTAGAGTCATCCGGATCAGTGTCAAAGCTTGCATCGACGTAACCATTTACGACGAGCTCTTTGTCACCTCCATAAACGAGAAACATATCCTTAGTCCTTTTCAGGTATTTCAGGATGTTCTTGACCGCTGTCCAGTGATCCACTCCTGGATTACTTTGGTACCTCCCTGCTAAACTTATAGCAAGGCACACATCAGGTCTGGTACACAGCATTGCATACATGATAGAGCCTATGGCTGAAGCATAGGGAACACCTTTCATTTTCTCTCTATCTTCTGCAGTGGTCGGGCATTGAGTCTGACTCAACTTCACACCTTGTAACACAGGCAAGAACCCTTTCTTTGCTTGATCCATTTTGAACTTCTTCAAAACTTTATCAAGGTATGTGCTTTGTGAAAGTCCAATTAAGCGTCTTGATCTATCTCTATAGATCTTGATGCCCAATATATAAGCAGCTTCACCGAGGTCTTTCATTGAAAAACTCTTATTCAAGTATCCTTTTATGCTATCCAGAAATTCTATATCATTTCCAATCAACAATATGTCATCCACATATAATATTAGAAATGCTACAGAGCTCCCACTCACTTTCTTGTAAATACAGGCTTCTCCAAAAGTCTATATAAAACCATATGCTTTGATCACACTATCAAAACATTTATTCCAACTCCGAGATGCTTGCACCAGTCCATAAATGGATCGCTGGAGCTTGCACACTTTGTTAGCATCCTTTGGATCGATAAAACCTTCAGGTTGCATCATATACAACTCTTCTTCCAGAAATCCATTCAGGAATGCAGTCTTTACATCCATTTGCCAAATTTCATAATCATAAAATGCAGCAATTGCTAACATGATTCGGACGGACTTAAGCATCGCTACGGGTGAGAAGGTCTCATCGTAGTCAACTCCTTGAACTTGTCGAAAACCTTTCGCAACAAGTCGAGCTTTGTAGACAGTAACATTACCGTCAGCGTCAGTCTTCTTCTTGAAGATCCATTTATTCTCGATGGCTTGCCGATCATCGGGCAAGCCAACCAAAGTCCACACTTTGTTCTCATACATGGATCCCATCTCAGATTTCATGGCCTCAAGCCATTTTGCGGAATCTGGGCTCATCATCGCTTCCTCATAGTTCGTAGGTTCGTCATGGTCAAGTAACATGACCTCCAGAATAGGATTACCGTACCACTCTGGTGCGGATCTTACTCTGGTTGACCTACGAGGTTCGGTAGTAACTTGATCTGAAGTTACATGATCATCATCATTAGCTTCCTCACTAATTGGTGTAGGAGTCACAGGAACAGATTTCTGTGATGAACTACTTTCCAATAAGGGAGCAGGTACAGTTACCTCATCAAGTTCTACTTTCCTCCCACTCACTTCTTTCGAGAGAAACTCCTTCTCTAGAAAGGATCCATTCTTAGCAACGAATGTCTTGCCTTCGGATCTGTGATAGAAGGTGTACCCAACAGTCTCCTTTGGGTATCCTATGAAGACACATTTCTCCGATTTGGGTTCGAGCTTATCAGGTTGAAGCTTTTTCACATAAGCATCGCAGCCCCAAACTTTAAGAAACGACAACTTTGGTTTCTTGCCAAACCACAGTTCATAAGGCGTCGTCTCAACGGATTTAGATGGTGCCCTATTTAACGTGAATGCAGCCGTCTCTAAAGCATAACCCCAAAACGATAGCGGTAAATCAGTAAGAGACATCATAGATCGCACCATATCTAGTAAAGTACGATTACGACGTTCGGACACACCATTACGCTGTGGTGTTCCGGGTGGCGTGAGTTGCGAAACTATTCCGCATTGTTTCAAATGAAGACCAAACTCGTAACTCAAATATTCTCCTCCACGATCAGATCGTAGAAACTTTATTTTCTTGTTACGATGATTTTCCACTTCACTCTGAAATTCTTTGAACTTTTCAAATGTTTCAGACTTATGTTTCATCAAGTAGATATACCCATATCTGCTCAAATCATCTGTGAAGGTGAGAAAATAACGATACCCGCCGCGAGCCTCAACATTCATCGGACCACATACATCAGTATGTATGATTTCCAACAAATCTGTTGCTCGCTCCATTGTTCCGGAGAACGGAGTTTTAGTCATCTTGCCCATGAGGCATGGTTCGCAAGTACCAAGTGATTCATAATCAAGTGATTCCAAAAGTCCATCAGAATGGAGTTTCTTCATGCGCTTTACACCAATATGACCTAAACGGCAGTGCCACAAATAAGTTGCACTATCATTATCAACTCTGCATCTTTTGGCTTCAATATTATGAATATGTGTATCACTACTATCGAGATTCAACAAAAATAGACCACTCTTCAAGGGTGCATGACCATAAAAGATATTACTCATATAAATAGAACAACCATTATTCTCTGATTTAAATGAATAACCGTCTAGCATCAAACAAGATCCAGATATAATGTTCATGCTCAACGCTGGCACCAAATAACAATTATTCAGGTCTAAAACTAATCCCGAAGGTAGATGTAGAGGTAGCGTGCCGACCGCGATCACATCGACTTTGGAACCATTTCCCACGCGCATCGTCACCTCGTCCTTAGCCAATCTTCGCTTAATTCGTAGTCCCTGTTTCGAGTTGCAAATATTAGCAACAGAACCAGTATCAAATACCCAGGTGCTACTGCGAGCATTAGTAAGGTACACATCAATAACATGTATATCACATATACCTTTGTTCACCTTGCCATCCTTCTTATCCGCCAAATACTTGGGGCAGTTCCGCTTCCAGTGACCAGTCCCTTTGTAGTAGAAGCACTCAGTCTGAGGCTTAGGTCCAGACTTGGGCTTCTTCACTTGAGCAGCAACTTGCTTGCTGTTCTTCTTGAAGTTCCCCTTCTTCCCTTTACCCTTTTTCTTGAAACTGGTGGTCTTGTTGACCATCAACACTTGATGCTCCTTCTTGATTTCTACCTCCGCAGCCTTTAGCATTGCGAAGAGCTCGGGAATTGTCTTATCCATCCCTTGCATGTTATAGTTCATCACGAAGCTCTTGTAGCTTGGTGGCAGTGATTGAAGAATTCTGTCAATGACACTATCATCCGGAAGATTAACTCCCAGTTGAATCAAGTGATTGTTATACCCAGACATTTTGAGTATATGCTCACTGACAGAACTATTCTCCTCTATCTTGCAGCTGTAGAACTTATTGGAGACTTCATATCTCTCAATCCGGGCATTTCCTTGAAATATTAACTTCAACTCCTGGAACATCTCATATGCTCCATGACGTTCAAAACGTCGTTGAAGTCCCGGTTCTAAGCCGTAAAGCATGGCACACTGAACTATCGAGTAGTCATCAGCTTTGCTCTGCCAGACGTTCATAACATCTGGTGTTGCTCCTGCAGCGGGTTTGGCACCTAGCGGTGCTTCCAGGACGTAATTCTTCTGTGCAGCAATGAGGATAATCCTCAAGTTACGGACCCAGTCCGTGTAGTTGCTACCATCATCTTTCAACTTAGCTTTCTCTAGGAACGCATTAAAATTCAACGGAACAACAGCACGGGCCATCTATCTACAACAACATAGACATGCAAAATACTATCAGGTACTAAGTTCATGATAAATTAAAGTTCAATTAATCAAATTACTTAAGAACTCCCACTTAGATAGACATCCCTCTAATCATCTAAGTGATCACGTGATCCATATCAACTAAACCATGTCCGATCATCACGTGAGATGGAGTAGTTTTCAATGGTGAACATCACTATGTTGATCATATCTACTATATGATTCACGCTCGACCTTTCGGTCTCAGTGTTCCGAGGCCATATCTGCATATGCTAGGCTCGTCAAGTTTAACCCGAGTATTCTGCGTGTGCAAAACTGGCTTGCACCCGTTGTATGTGAACGTAGAGCTTATCACACCCGATCATCACGTGGTGTCTCGGCACGACGAACTTTCGCAACGGTGCATACTCAGGGAGAACACTTATACCTTGAAATTTAGTGAGAGATCATCTTATAATGCTACCGTCGATCTAAGCAAAATAAGATGCATAAAGATAAACATCACATGCAATCAATATAAGTGATATGATATGGCCATCATCATCTTGTGCCTTTGATCTCCATCTCCAAAGCACCGTCATGATCACCATCGTCACCGGCGCGACACCTTGATCTCCATTGTAGCATCGTTGTCATCTCGCCAACTATTGCTTCTACGACTATCGCTACCGCTTAGTGATAAAGTAAAGCAATTACATGGCGATTGCATTTCATACAATAAAGCGACAACCATATGGCTCCTGCCAGTTGCCGATAACTTTGTTACAAAACATGATCATCTCATACAATAAAATTTAGCATCATGTCTTGACCATATCACATCACAACATGCCCTGCAAAAACAAGTTAGACGTCCTCTACTTTGTTGTTGCAAGTTTTACGTGGCTGCTACGGGCTGAGCAAGAACCGTTCTTACCTACGCATCAAAACCACAACGATATTTCGTCAAGTATGTGCTATTTTAACCTTCACAAGGACCGGGTGTAGCCACACTCGATTCAACTAAAGTTGGAGAAACTGACACCCGCCAGCCACCTGTGTGCGAAGCACGTCGGTAGAACTAGTCTCGCGTAAGCGTACGCGTAATGTCAGGCTGGGCCGCTTCATCGAACAATGTCACCGAATCAAAGTATGACATGCTGGTAAGCAGTATGACTAGTATCGCCCACAACTCACTTGTGTTCTACTCGTGCATATAACATCTACGCATAAGCATGGCTCGGATGCCACAGTTGGGGAACGTAGTAATTTCAAAAAAATTCCTACGCACACGCAAGATCATGGTGATGCATAGCAACTAGAGGAGAGAGTGTCGTCTATGTACCGTCGTAGACCGTAAGCGGAAGTGTTATGACAACGCGGTTGTTGTAGTCGTACGTCTTCACGATCGGCCGATCCTAGTATCGAACGTATGGCACCTCCGCGATATGCACACGTTCAGCTCGGTGACGTCCCACGAACTCACGATCCAGTAGAGCTCCGAGGGAGAGTTTCGTCAGCATGATGGCGTGATGACGGTGATGATGAAGCTACCGACGCAGGGCTTCGCCTAAGCACCGCTACGATATGACGGAGGTGCATTCTGGTGGAGGGGGGCACCGCACACGGCTAAGAGATCAATGATCAACTTGTGTGTCTATGGGGTGCCCCCCTCCCCGTATATAAAGGAGTGGAGGAGGGGGAGGAGGCCGGCCTCCTAGGCGCGCCCCAAGGGGAGTTCTACTCCCACCAGGAGTAGGATTCCACCCCTTCCAAGAGTAGGAGTTGGAGAGAAGGAAGGAGGAGAGAGGGGGAAGGAAAAAGGGGGCCCCCCCTTCCTTGTCCAATTCGGACTAGAGGGCGAGGGGGCACGCGGCCTGCCTTGGCCGCCCCTTCCTCTCTCCACCAAGGCCCATGAGGCCCATTACACTCCCCGGGGGGTTCCGGTAACCCCCCGGTACTCCGGTATTTGTCCAAACTCACTCGGAACCCTTCCGAAGTCCAAACATAGCCATCCAATATATTGATCTTTATGTCTCGACCATTTCAAGACTCCTCGTCATGTCTGTGATCATATCCGGGACTCTGAACTACCTTCGGTACATCAAAACACATAAACTCATATTATCGATCGTCACCGAACGTTAAGCGTGCGGACCCTATGGGTTCGAGAACTATGTATACATGACCGAGACACGTCTCAGATCAGTAACCAATAGCGGAACCTGGATGCTCATATTGGCTCCCACATATTCTACGAAGATCTTTATTGGTCAAACCGCATAACAACATACTTGTTCCCTTTGTCATCGGTATGTTACTTGCCCGAGATTCGATCGTCGGTATCTCAATACCTAGTTCAATCTCATTACCGGCAAGTCTCTTTACTCGTTCTGTAATGCATCATCCGGCAACTAACTCATTAGTTACATTGCTTGCAAGGCTTATAGTGATGTGCATTACCGAGAGGGCCCAGAGATACCTCTCCGACAATCGGAGTGACAAATCCTAATCTCGATCTATGCCAACTCAACAAGTACCATTGGAGACACCTGTAGAGCACCTTTATAATCACCCAGTTACGTTGTGACGTTTGGTAGCACACAAAGTGTTCCTCCGGTATTCGGGAGTTGCATAATCTCATAGTCATAGGAACATGTATAAGTCATGAAGAAAGCAATAGCAATATACTAAACGATCAAATGCTAAGCTAACAGAATGGGTCAAGTCAATCACATCATTCTCTAATGATGTGATCCCATTAATCAAATGACAACTCAATTCTATGGCTAGGAAACTTAACCATCTTTGATTCAATGAGCTAGTCAAGTAGAGGCATACTAGTGACACTCTGTTTGTCTATGTATTCACACATGTACTAAGTTTCTGGTTAATACAATTCTAGCATGAATAATAAACATTTATCATGATATAAGGAAATATAAATAACAACTTTATTATTGCCTCTAGGGCATATTTCCTTCAGTTGCCGCCCTGACGAAGAAGGGTCGGCGCCGTAACAGGAAATGTAAGGGCAAAACTGTGCTTGCCGTTGAGGGATCTGGCGACCCCGGCGCCACCAAGAAGGCCAAGGCTGACTACCCTGATGACCCCGGCAGTATTGCAAGATCCACCGCACCAAGGGCCATGACCTCCAGAACTGCCGACAGGTTGAGCTGCTTGCTGAAAAGCAGAAAGTTGAATATGAAAGGCAGGACAAGGTGAAGGGTCGGGATGGTGCTGAGGGGTCCGGCAAGAAGCGTGGCGGCCAAGGGGGTTGCCGCGGCAAATATAATCAACAAGAGAGGGACCTGAAGGAAGAAGATGATGATCATGACGAGGACGACGAGTCCGGTGAGCACGAATTCCAGAAAGCTACAGAGGCCATGTGCGTCGATGGTGGCGCCTTGCTGCACACCTCTCACCGCCAACTGAAGCAGTGGAGGCGTGAGATCACTGCGGCAGAGCCATCGTTCGATGCCCAGAAGCCACTGAAGTGGTCCCGCACGCCCATCATTTTTGACACTGAGGATCACCCTGATCGCACGACTGTGGTCGGGTGTTTGCCGTTGTTGGTTTCACCAACAATATGCAACCTCAAGGTGACCAAAGTGCTGGTTGACGGTGGGGCTGGTCTGAATTTGATCTCGCCCGCTGTGATCAAGAAGCTGCAGAGTCCCGATGGAGATCTCGAGGAGACGGGCACGTTCCAAGGGGTCAACCCGGGAAGGAGTCAGCCAAAAGGTAAGATCATGCTGCCCGTTACATTTGGGGGCGAGCTGAACTACAGGACAGAGAAGATCGTTTTTTATGTTGCCGAGATCCCCTTGCCATACAACGGGATCCTTGGCCACCCAGCGCTGGCCAAGTTCATGGCGGCGTCACGCCTACAACACATTGAAGATGCCGGGGCCGCTGATCATCATCCCCGTCCCCTCTGACAAGAAAGATGCGCTCATTTGCGCCGACCAATTATACCGAGAGGCAGTTGCAGCAACTGCCGCCAAGGCACTTGCTACTGCCGCTGAAACCCCGGGAAGGAAGAAGGCCGGCAAGACCTCTTGCACCCACTCCGGCAAGCGCCCCTCTTCGGATTGTTGTACTCCCATTGAGGACGTGCCAGAGAGCTCCACAGGCAAGAGCAAGAAGTCCAAGGCTACAGCACCAGAAACTAAGAAGGTGTCCGTCAAGGAGGACGGCACGGGCGGGGCTTTCACTATAAGCTCCACCCTCGACAGCAAATAGGAAAGCGCACTCGTCGCCTTCCTGCGGGCGAATGTCGATGTATTTGCATGGCAAGCATCTGACATCCCCGGCGTTACCAGGGAGGTGATTGAGCACCATCTTGCTGTCTGTCCTCACGCGCGGCCCGTCAAGCAGAAGGTCAGGAAGCAAGCTTTGGAGCGACAGGAGTTCATCATTGAAGAGATGAGCAAGTTGGAGGCGGCAGGCCTGGTTAGAGGAGTACTCTGCCCCACGTGGTTGGCCAATCCGGTGGTTGTGCGTAAGGCGAATGGGAAGTGGAGGCTGCGTATTGACTACACAGATATCAATAAAGCTTGCCCAAAGGATCCTTTCCCTCTGCCGCGCATCGACCAGATTGTAGACTCCACTGCGGGGTGTGACCTGCTGTCATTCCTCGACGCCTATTCGGGATACCACCAGATCTTCATGATGAAGGAAGACGAAGAGAAGACCACGTTAATCACCCCATGTGGTACGTACTGTTTTGTATGAATGCCTTTCGGGTTGAAGAGCGCTGGTTCAACGTTTGTCCAGGCGGTCCAAATTGGTTTTGAGCCCCAGCTGCATAGAAATATGGAAGCCTATATGGACGATATAGTGGTCAAAACCAAGGACAGGGCCACGCTCGTACAAGATCTAGAAGAAACATTTGCAAATCTTCGCAAGATTAACCTCAAGCTCAACCCAGAGAAGTGTGTGTTCGGTGTCCCATCCGGCAAACTTCTTGGGTTCTTTGTGTCTCAACGCGGAATCGAAGCAAATCATGAAAAGATCAAGGCCATTGAGCAGATTGAGGCGCCGAAACGAGTCAGGGACATCCGTAGGCTTGCCGGCTGTGTTGCCGCCCTGAGTAGGTTCATCTCCAAATCCGCTGAGCGCACCCTCCCTTTTTTCAAAGTTTTGAAAAAGGCGGGTCCAGTAAAATGGACTCCGGAGGCAGAGGTAGTGCTGCAAGATTTGAAGAGGTAGCTTTCCTCCACGCCGATACTAGTCGCACCTAAACCACAAGAGCCGTTGCTGCTATACTTAGCGGCAACGAATCAAGTGGTCAGTGCTACGCTAGTGGCACAGAGGGACCTCGAGGGAGAAGCGGCAGTAGCAGCCGAGCCATCAGATGATGGGCCGGGGTCCTCCCCGGTGGGGCTTGACGCCGGCAAGGCGGAACCCCCGGCAAGGCCCGGTCCCGGCGAGGCAAAGTCTGCGTAGATGGGCCAAGTTGAACAGAAGAAGAAGATGGTGCAGCACCCATTTTATTTTGTCAGTTCCCTCTTACAGGGGGCTAGGTCAAGGTATTCTGGTATGCAGAAGCTACTTTTCGGCCTCCTCATGGCCTCGAGAAAGCTGCGCCACTATTTCCAAGCACATGAGATCACCGTTGTCACCCGCCTCCCGTTGCAACGAATCTTGCACAACCCAGATGCAACTGGGAGGATTGTGGAGTGGGCATTGGAGCTGTCGAGCTTTGGCCTCAAGTTTGAAAGTACTTCAACGATCAAGAGCCGAGCCTTGGCAAAGTTCATAGTAGAATGGACCGCAACGCCCGACGAAGAAGTTCAAGAGACCACCCTTCCCGGCAAGGAAACGTGCCACGATTGGATTATGTACTTTGATGGAGCTTTCTCATTGCAAGGTGCTGGTGCCGGCGTACTACTTGTCGCGCCCACCGGAGAGCACCTCAAGTACGTAGTCCAGATGCACTTTCCCCAGGAAAAATCAACGAACAACACGGCAGAGTACGAGGGACTGCTTGCCAGTCTCAGGATCGCGGCAGACCTTGGGATCAGGAAGCTCATCGTCAGGGGTGATTCACAGCTTGTCGTCAAGCAAGTAAACAAGGATTACCCGAGCCCGTTGATGGAAGCCTATGTGGATGAAGTGAGGAAGTTGGAAGAGCGTTTTGACGGATTGCAAGCAGAGCACGTCCCCCGAGCAGAGAACAGCATTGCTGACGACCTATCAAAGCGCGCTGCCCTGAAGTTGCCTTTGGAACCAGGTACCTTTGTGCTTCAATTAACTCAACCGTCCGTCGACCATCAGCAGGACAGAACAAGGAAGGAAGGCGGGCCCTGGCAATTACTTTCCCGCCGAGCTCCCAGGAGCCGCCGGCAAGGACGTTGCCGGGTGTCCCAAGCCTGCCGGAGAGCAACAACCCCCGGTAGGGCCTCAGGCCCTGGCCATAGAGGCAGTTGCCCCTACGGCCGAAGATGTGCCTTTAGTCCTTGCCGACGAGCCCCAGGCTCCGGCATGGGCGCAGTCCACCGTCCGTTTCTTGCAAACAGGGGAGCTTCCTGAGGAACAAGAAGAAGCAGAGAAAGTAGCCCATCGGTCTAGCATGTACCAGTTTGTGGATGATGCCCTATACAGAAGGAGACCGAACGGTGTGAAGTTGAAATGCATTCCTCGGGAAGACGGACTGAGGTTGTTGGCAGAAATATATGGAGGCATGTGTGGCTCCCACATAGCGTCGAGAGCCCTTGCCAGCAAAGCGTTCCGGCAAGGCTTCTTTTGGCCCACCGCCCTCCAGGATGCAACTGCCCTAGTAACCAAGTGCGAAGCGTGCCAGTTCCATTCAAAGAAGCTTCATCAACCGGCCCAAGCCCTCCAGACAATCCCTCTTTCCTGGCCATTTTCGGTCTAGGGGCTCGACATACTGGGGCCCTTTCCCAGCGCTGTCGGGGGCTTTGAGTACTTGTACGTCACGATCGACTACTTCACAAAGTGGCCGGAAGTGGAACCAGTGAGAAAGGTGACAGCACAGTCAGCCGTCAAGTTCATCAAGGGGCTAGTCTGCCGTTTTGGTGTGCCCAACAGAGTCATCACCGACAACAACACGTAGTTCACGAGCCGCACCTTCATGCAGTACATTCAAGACCTCGGCAGCAAGGTCTGTTTTGCTTCTGTTGCCCATCCCAGAAGTAACGGCCAGGCCGAAAGGGTGAATGTGGAAGTGTTGCGAGGCCTCAAGACAAGGATTTTTGACAAGCTGCACAAGTGCGGAAGGCGCTGGGTTGATGAGTTGCCAACAGTTCTTTGGTCGATCAGAACGACGCCAAATCGAGCTACTGGCCAGACACCATTTGCCCTGGTTTACGGGGCAGAGGCCGTTCACCCCACGGAACTCGTATACGGGTCACCTCGAGTGCTCGCTTATGATGAGCTTGAGCAAGAGCAGTTGCGCCAAGAGGATGCGACGCTCCTTGAGGAAGATCATCTTCGGGCTGCTGTGCGAGCCGCTCGCTACCAGCAGGCCTTACTCCGCTATCATAGCCGCAAGGTTCACGCCCGAAGCCTTGAGGAAGGCGACCTTGTTCTTCGGCGGATTCAATCCGCCAAGAATTCAAACAAGTTGACGCCAAAGTGGGATGGCCCTTATCGAGTAATGCGAGTCACCAGGCCTGGCGCAGTCCGCCTGGAGACCGAAGATGGCATTCCAGTGAGCAACTCCTGGAATATCAAACATCTTCGCAAGTTTTACCCCTAAGGCGCGGTTGCCGGGAGCCCTAGCAACCCCCATTTTGTACTAGCCTTGCCGACAAGGCATGTAACCCTATGTACAAAGCCAGGCGCAGACCCTGAGCATAAATAAATGAAGCGCTGGCGCCCTAGAATTAGCATGCATGCTAGGTTGAGTCTCTCTCTCTGTTAGGGTTGATAGTGCATGGCGGCAAATAACCCCTAGCA
The DNA here is from genome assembly GCF_018294505.1 of Triticum aestivum. NCBI lineage: Eukaryota > Viridiplantae > Streptophyta > Magnoliopsida > Poales > Poaceae > Triticum > Triticum aestivum. The sequence goes on from NC_057799.1 coordinate 317,897,891, forward strand.
TAGAGGTCGAGTGCGTGTTCTTCTATCTCTTCTCTTTCAGTCCTCTTCTTTGGATCGCAGGCTATACTGGCATTCATGCAGAACCATTTGGAGGAAAGAAGATGGATCGACACCCTGATTCCGGCAAGCCAAGGTTGCCGGGGGGCTACAAGTTCAGATGAGTTTTCTCTCCCCTGCTACGCGTTTCCGTATGAAACTTGAACGTATGAAACCTCGCTCGTTCCTGCGCCACCGTGCTCCCTCCTCCCTGCTAGCTCTTGAGCACTGCGTTGGTTTTCCCTTGAAGAGGAAAGGGTGATGCAGCAAAGTAGCGTAAGTATTTCCCTCAGTTTTTGAGAACCAAGGTATCAATCCAGTAGGAGGCTACGCGCGAGTCCCTCGCACCTACACAAAACAAATAAATCCTCGCAACCAACGCGATAAGGGGTTGTCAATCCCTACACGGTCACTTACAAGAGTGAGATCTGATAGATATGATAGGATAATATTTTTGGTATTTTTGTGATAAAGATGCAAAGTAAAATAAAAGCAAAGTAAAAAAGCAAAGGAAATAACTAAATGTTGGAAGATTAATATGATGAAGATAGACCCGGGGGCCATAGGTTTCACTAGTGGCTTCTCTCAAGAGCATAAGTATTTTATAGTGGGTGAACAAACTATTGTTGAGAAATTGACATAATTGAGCATAGTTATGAGAATATCTAGGTATGATCATGTATATAGGCATCACGTCCGAGACAAGTAGACCGACTCCTGCCTGCATCTACTACTATTACTCCACACATCGACCGCTATCCAGCATGCATCTAGAGTATTAAGTTCATAAGAACAGAGTAACGCCTTAAGCAAGATGACATGATGTAGAGGGATAAATTCATGCAATAGGATAAAAAACCATCTTGTTATCCTCGATGGCAACAATACAATATGTGCCTTGCTACCCCTGCTGTAACTGGGAAAGGACACCGCAAGATTGAACCCAAAGCTAAGCACTTCTCCCATTGCAAGAAAGATCAATCTAGTAGGCCAAACCAAACTGATAATTTGAAGAGACTTGCAAAGCTAACCAATCATACATAAAAGAATTCAGAGAAGATTCAAATATTGTTCATAGATAAACTTGATCATAAACCCACAATTCATCGGTCTCAACAAACACACCGCAAAAAGAAGATTACATAGAATAGATCTCCACTAGAGAGGGGGAGACCATTGTATTGAGATCCAAAAAGAGAGAAGAAGCCATCTAGCTAATAACTATGGACCCGAAGGTCTGAGGTAAACTACTCACACTTCATCGGAGAGGCTATGGTGTTGGTGTAGAAGCCCTCCGTGATGGATGCCCCCTCCGGCGGAGCTCCGGTTAGGCCCCAAGATGGGGTCTCATGGGTACAGAAGGTTGTGGCGGTGGAATTAGGTTTTAGGCTCCATATCTGATCGTTTGGGGTACGTAGGTATATATAGGAGGAAGAAGTACGTCGGTGGAGCAACAGGGGGGCCCGCCAGGGTTGAGGGCGCGCCCTGGGGGGGTAGGCGCGCCCCCCTACCTCGTGGCTTCCCTGTTGGTTGCTTGACGTAGGGTCCAAGTCTCCTGGATCTTGTTTGTTCCAAAAATCACGTTCCCGAAGGTTTCATTCCGTTTGGACTCCGTTTGATATTCTTTTTCTACAAAACTCTGAAATAGGCCAAAAACAGCAATTCTAGGCTGGGCCTCCGGTTAATAGGTTAGTCCCAAAAATAATATAAAAGTGAATAATAAAGCCCAATAATGTCCAAAACAGAAGATAATATAGCATGGAGCAATCAAAAATTATAGATACGTTGGAGACGTATCACTCCCCATGCCCGAAATCCCTTTCAGGCCGGAGTCTGGTTGTAGTGGCGGTGGAAGGGGAAACAAGCAAGGAGCCCGATCCTACTCTACCCCTGCTCCCCGCAAAGAGCGTGGGTTTAAGCGTGATATAAGGAAGGAGAACGGCAAGGTTTGTTGCCGAGCGACATTGTTTATTTTAACAAGGAGTCACTCCTTGGTGTGAGCCTCGCTCACGCAAAAAAGACCCCGGCAAACACCCTTTTTCATTAATACGTTAATCAAACAAGCACAATTCGTACGGAATAAGAGCATGAGCAAGGGGCTACAAAGTCTAGAATTCAACAAGTGCCCGCAGGCTTGAGATCTACAAAAGAAAGATAAGATGCCCGTAATCCCTTTCTTGTCCCTCTCCTCAGGAAGCAAACTAGGACAAACAGGAGGGCAAAAGAAGCACCTAGGCGAGGTACGAGCAGCAGAAGACACCAAAAGAAGGCTGGTGATGACGGTGCCGGGGAAGAAGCCGAAAGATGTGGCAGCGGGCCGGCAATACGCGACGAAGGCGTCGGTGCCATCGTACTCCGAGTAACGGCCCGCCACCCGCCTTCTTCGTCTTCTTCGGCCCTCCAGCGCCAGCCGCCAGAAGCAGCGGCCCCGAGAAGTTCAAGGAGCCGGCTCGAGGAACCGCCACCAAGAACTACCCCGCCCCCGGCAGATCATCCTACCGGGGAGAAGGCCAGGTGCAAGTGGTGTTGCTGCTAGCGTCGCCTAGGGATGGGGCGTCCGACACCTAGTCAGACCCGTCCACGTCGTCTTCCCTGCCGGACGTCTCCCCGTCGCCGTCGCTCGAGGAGGAGCTCTCGTCATCAGTCGATCTCTCCGTGCAGCACCCTAGCCTTTGTCCCTAGCGCCCGAAGACCTTGACAGAGAGCAGGTCGCTCTCCACCAACTTGAAGCAGAGAACGTGCCCCTTCATCAAGCAGTGGGCTCGTGCGAAGATTTTCCACCCCCAACGAAGGAGCATCACATGAGGGACGGGGAACCCTGTGTTCACCCACATGTCGCCATTGCAACACCCCTTCATGTGGAGCCTCAACCTCGATGGTTGGTCGATCTCCAGCACCCTCGCAAATGCCTCGGGAAGGCGAAGGCGGCTACGCAGCGGCTCGCGCAGCTACAGGATGAACTCCAGAGCCGTGTCCCCGACGTGGCCGCCCAACGAAGCAGGAGTAGACGGTGGCGGAGATGGTGACGGAGATGGCGATGACGCGGGTGTCCCCCTTCCACGCCCGCCTCAGCCTCGACCGCCTCTGCTTCAACCACATTGCCGACCGCGGCCCTGTCCGACACCCCCACCTCGAGCGTGGCCTTTGCCTTGGGCGGCTGGCTCTTCCTTGACCGCTGCGGCTCTCTGGCGGGAGGAGGACCTGGTCGCCTCCGCGGAAGAACGGCCGCGGCCACGCCCTCTTGCCATGGCAGTGGATGGACAATGAAGACGAAGGGAAGATGCGAGGAGGTGCTCCTCCTCCTCCCCCCGAGTCCCCTTTTTATAGCTGGGCGGGGGAGGCTAAAAGACTAGCTCTATGCCTCTGAAGAGCCCGTTCATGTCCGGCTCATTAAGTGGCAACGAGCAAGGCCATCGACCGCCCTCCCCGCCCAAGCAAAGGCGCGTAAGTATCGGCCACCGTGCGCCTTCCCATACCCTGTGCGTTTGTCACCTACCCCACGCTGTGCATGCGGCATACGTGGCGCAAGGGGCAGGCATAGTGGGAAATGTGGAACGACGGTTCCAAGGCAGAGAGAGTAAATGAGCAGCGCGCCTGCAGTCTCTCCTTTTTTATGGGGAAGGCGCGGGCCGCCTCTTTACCAATTACCGCGGGATGACGCGAGCATGCTGCGGTCATTCCACGCGCGACCCCCCACGTCACGCATTCAACGCAGGTCATGGGGAAGCGCAACTGGCGGGGGAGTTACTGCGATAAAACTCTGCCGCGCGCGCGCCCGCGCACCATTCTGGGCCTGGCCCAATAATGCCCCGCGCTTATATGTGGCCCAGGCCCGGGGGCTCCTGTTAGTGTACAAAAGTAGGGGTCCTTTTCGCACCCCTTTACTTGTGCGCGGGCAGTCGCAGCCACGCACCCGCATCCGTGCTTGGCAGGACAGAAGAGGAAGCCAAGTCACAAGACTACCAGAGCCGTGCTTAAGACCAGAAGCATGAAGAGCAGAGGGGCGAGGTGAAACTCCCCCGGCAAGGCCCTTGCCGGGGCGGCCTTCACGGCCCCGACAAGAGCCTTGTCGGGGCAACTTGCCCAACACCAACGGGGCCGCCACCCTTGAGTCTAAAAGTTCCGACGCCATCAACCACATTGGAACCAAGGCTCAGGAAGCGCCTCCATGGTGGCATGCGGATCTTTTTGAAGACAAAGGGCCTGTGAGGCCTAGGTAGGAACCAGAAAACAAGACAACAGCGAGCTCCTTGCCGAGGATACCCACGAGGCCCCGGCAAGACTCTTGCCGAGGGCGCCCACAAGGCCCCGGCAAGACCCTTGCCGGGAATATCAACAATACCGCGGCAAGGCCTTGCCGCCCCATCGCCGCCCCAGCTCAGCGGACGACCCACCAACTAAGCAGGTACCCATGTGGCAGTACGTGGCTCCTAAGCCAACTAGTCAAGCACCTACGTGGTGGCATGCAGATTTTCGTGAAGACCCTGCCACCACACCAGCTCAGCAGCCTGCCAGCCTACATGGCGATGCATGCCTCATTGGCCTAGACGTGTGTCGAAGCAAGGCGAAGCGGCGACGGACGGGACGGGCCTCGTTGCCGTCCCCGATAAAGTAAGAGGACACCTAAGTAGCGCATTTAATGCGTTTTGTCCTACGGTGCTAGAGATAAACTCGACTACTGTACAACTTTCCACCTTCTGTGTGCCACTATGGCAGCCCCTTTGACTATAAAAGGAGGCTCGCGGCGTACTGAGAGAGGATTCAGACTTTTTGGACCCGGCACGCTTTGTAGCTAGTCCAAGAACACCAGATAAACACAAGTCAGCAGGAGTAGGGTATTACGCATCACTTGCGGCCCAGACCTGGATAGATTTCCCGTGTTGATCTCTTAAACCCGCTCTTTCCATAGCCTCGCGCCCGCTGACCGTAGAAGGGATTCCCCATGATCCCATAGGTGTCGTTTCCACCGACAGTGCGGTACTGGTGCTCCTTTGGAGCGGTACTACCGCCTGCTCATGCGAGATCTGCCCCATGCGGTACTACCGCTCCTCTCGAGTGGTACTACCGCCCGGCGTGCGGAAGTAAAATTTTACTTCTGCTCTAGGCGCGGTACTACTGTGCCAACCCGGTGAAGTACTACCGCGGCTAGAGCGCATGTAAATTTTTACGTCCGCATCCCGGCCCGGTACTACCTTTGAGTTAAAAATTACTTTGTTTTGTCCACCCAATCTCATTTCTACATGTTTTGTTTGGTTTTGGCCTTGGACATTGCAATAATCCTTCTCGCTCTTCTCGTGTGTTTGTGTTTGTGTGTATAGGTGCGGTGGCTCCGGTTCCAATGCGAGGCGCTCGAATCCCAGCCGTGACACGAGCTCCAAGTGTCTTCACAACCAAGAAGCTCCTGGGGGCTCCAGTGCCCCACAACGCCACGTCAAGACCACAGCTAACAAGTTCAAGGAGCCAAACATCGGCATGGATGAAATGCCTCAAGCGGAGTTTTTGATTCAAAGGAAGCTCAACCCTTATGTCAAGCCTAGAGAACTCAGCAGGGGAAATGACTTGTTCTGGACCAAGCAACAAAATCTCATCTTCTTAGATGTGATCAAGGCCAAGCAAAACAACTATGTGCCCGTTCAGTGGATTGACATGGACCATCTAAAGAAGAACCGGGCATATTTTGGTGAGCCTCTGGATTTGGTGGAGCAGTTTGGTATTGAGGAGATCATCACTTTCACCTTGACTTTGGCCCGGAGCTGGTGGCTCAGTTCTTTGCTTCGGTCCACTTCCACATGGATGAGAAGCGGACCATGACTTGGATGGCAAATGGCAAGAGGATGTCTGCTGAGTGGAAGGAGTTCATGGATATGTTAAACATTCGTGATGAGGGGCTTGATGTGCCCGTTGGTGCCCGCCCACATGCCAACCCAGAGTCTGCTAATAAGAACAAGCTTCAACCCTTTCTTGTTGAGAAGACACTCCAAAATGGCAAGAAGTCGTTTGTGCTGAACCTGTTTCTTGACATCATGCACTCGATCTTCTGCAACTCTCTGTTTTCTCGCATAGGCGACAAGGACAAGGTGCAATCCTATCTCGTGGACATGATGCTCGTGTGTGAGGAAGCCCGTCGTCAACAACCTGAACCACTGGATGTCTCTCATATCATGTGGAGTGAGCTTCAGTTTGCTGTGTTCCATCGTAAGGTGCCCATCTATGGACCTTACTTGTTCCTCTTGATCTCGAAGACTTGGGAGAAGCTCTTTCCAGGTGAAGAGTTTCTTGCTCCCAACTGGATTCTCCATGAGCCTATTAAGCTGCGCGAGAAGAACAAGTGGGCTAATACCATGACCCGGGCTAAGGCCGAGGCTGCACGGATGGATGTTGATGAGGATGAGTTTGAGGAGGAGGCTGAGGACAGTTCTGAGGGGTACACTCCTCCCTCTGCTGAGCCATCTAGGGCTAAGAAGCTCAAGGCCAAGATGAAGGATGTGTTCTGCATGCAGGCCAAGGGATAGTACAAGACCCACGTTGCTCAGAAGGAGAGCCGCCAGGGTGACAAGAGGAACTTGAGGAAGCTTGGCGAGCAAGTCTCGAGCGGGTCAGAGAAGAACATCACTCCTGAGGCTGCCTGGATGGCGAAGCAGGGCTATCAGTGGACTGAGTCAGATGGGGAGTCCATTCCTGCTGCTGAGACAGATGAGGAGCTTGATGGGTGATCACGTCAGTGGGAGCTACCACCTGTGTCGTAGGTGTCCTCTCTGCCTTTTTGATGTCTCGGTGCCAAAGGGGGAGAGATTGTAGGATTTGCAAGTCTTGTTGCTTTCGTTCCGTTGAACCTTCGTTGCTTTGGTTTGTTGGTTTGTGTTGGTGTGCGTGTGAGACCAGGAGACCTATGCTATCATATGGTGTGAGACATATGCCCTCAAGCTTATCTTATTGTCTAGTATGTTTAGTAGATTGTGAGCTTATGTTATCTTGTGCCCTTTACTTCATGCTCACTTACTTCACCTTGCCTTAATGCTTATTGTCACTTATATTGTTGCAAGTTTTGCCTTGTCTATAAAATATAGGGGGAGTGTTGATCCTAGTATGTGTGCCGTGCTGTCCAAAGCATATCTATAGAGTGCACACATCTAGGGGGAGCCTGTCTATATTTTATAGATGTTGGGTTTGCTTATGTTCATTTTATATCCTTATGTGCAAATCCCGTATTGTCATCAATCCACCAAAAAGGGGGAGATTGTAAGGGCATATTTCTCCCTATGTGGTTTCTCCGTTTTCTTGCACAATACTTCTTATGGTCGGTAAAAATTCATTATATAATCTCCCGAAGGTTTTGACCACCGTACCACGACAATATCTCTTGTTCTTGTTTCGAGCTGTTTTTCTGACAGATCTAGATCGCCATGATGTCTCCAAGCGCCCCCAAGGACAAGTTTTTCGAGAAGGTCATCAACCCTTACCTCGCGGAGGTGTTGCGACACCCTCAAACAATTGAGATGCGTGAGGGGTGCTGCACATCCGCGATGTCGAGGGGCCAAAGAAGACCGGAAGCATGGAAACGAGACTCGAAGCAATGGAGCAGCGAGTTTTCAAGTGCCACGGGATGGTGGAATGCGGAATCAACGCCAATCACATGATGATCACTGAGTTCACCAACAAGCACAAGCTGGATGCCAAGAGCATTGAGGAGGTCATCTTCAAGCTTCATGAGATAATCGAGCATCTCCAAGCCTAGATCTATGACCTGCAAAACCAAAACTGTGAGTATGAATATAGATTCAAGAGGATGAGTTTGGCTGCAGATTCGAGGATTCCGGAGACTCGTTCAACTTTCTATGATGGTGGGCCTATGCCTTGGAAGATGGATGACAAGCCTACGTCATCAACAACTCCATCATCATCACCCCCGAAGAAAGAGACATAAATACATGGGTATGGGCACTCCCCTTGGCAACTGCCAAGCTTGGGGGAGGTGCCCCGGTATCGTATCACCATCACACCTTTATCTTTATCGTTTTTCTTAGTTTGATCCTTTTGGTTATATCTTGATCTAGTAGAATAAAGTTTTAGTATGATCTAGCTTTGAGTTTTGTTTCGATCTCTATCTATGTAATCGAGTTCGTGAGTTATATAATAAAGAGTAGTTTTGAGTTGAGGGATTTGCTTTATTGCTATGATCTTGAGGGAATTAAATAAAGAAAGAATAAAAAGGAATAAAAAGATCGTATATTAATCTTATGGAGAGTAACGACTTCACATACAAAGAGTATGATGAATAAAATTTGTTGAGAGTTGACAAACATAGTTTTGGTCATTGTTGCAATTAATAGCAAGTAATAAAGATAGAGAGGCTTCACATATAAATATACTATCTTGGACATCTTTTGTAGTTGTGAGCACTCATTAAAATATGACATGCTAAAAAGTTGATGTTGGACAAGCAAGACAACATAATAGGTTATGTTTTCTTATATCTGAATAGAAGTTATATTGTCATGGATCATCCAACATGTTGAGCTTGCCTTTCCCTCTCATGCTAGCCAAATTCTTTGCACCAAGTAGAGATACTACTTGTGCTTCCAAACATCCCTAAACCCAGTTTTGCCATGAGAGTCCACCATACCTACCTATGGATTGAGTAAGATCCTTCAAGTAAGTTGTCATCGGTGCAAGGAAAAAGAATTGCTCTCTAAATATGTATGATCTATTAGTGTGAAGAAAAACACTTTATACAAACTTGTGATATGGAAGAAATAAAAGCGACGGACTGCATAATAAAGGTCTTTATCACAAGCGGCAATATAAAGTGATGTTCTTTTGCATTAAGATTTTGTGCATCCAACCATAAAAGTGCATGACAACCTCTGCTTCCCTCTACGAAGGGCCTATCTTTTATTTTTATCTCCTGCCCTTATACAAGAGTCATGGTGATCATCACCCTTCCTTTTTACTCGTTTTCCTTTGGCAAGCTCTATGTGTTGGGGAGATCCGGATATATATATCCACTCGGATGTAGGTTTTCATAAAGTATTATTGTTGACATTACCCTTGAGGTAAAAGGTTGGGAGGCGAAACTATAAGCCCCTATCTTTCTCTGTGTCCGATTGAAGCTTTGAACCCATAAGTATCGCGTGAGTGTAAGCAATTGTGAAAGATTAAATGATAGTTGAGTATGTGGACTTGCTGAAAAGCTCTTGAATTGACTCTTTTTGATGTTATGATAAATTGCAATTGCTTCAATGAATGAGATCATAGTGTGTTAGTTTTCAATAAAGTTTCTGGTTCATACTTTACTTTGTGGACGAATTGTTACTTTAGCATAAGAAATTATATGACAATATATGTTGCTATTCTAAAGATGATCTTGATGCCCTCATGTCCATATTTTATTTTATCGACACATCTATCTCTAAACATGCGGACATATTTTTCGATTTCGGCTTTCGCTTGAGGACAAGCGAGGTCTAAGCTTGGGGGACTTGATACGTCCATTGTAGCGCCCAAGATGCGATTCTATCCCAATCACGTGATGAATTCATGATTGGGGCACAATCGCATTTCGAGCGCATAGCAAGGTGGATATCATTACAACATATCATGTACTGAATAGATGAGAATACAAGATAAAGGCTTACACTCGCCACAAGCTACATCATTCATACAACAGTTCATCAATACATAGCAATCATCATACAGAAGAGCAGGATCCGACTACGGATGAAATCAAACGAAAAAAAGAAGAACGACATCCACCCTGCTAATCCTAGGCTCCCAACCCGGAACCTATCCCTTGATCGAAGAAGAAGTAGAAGAACTCCAAAACAAGCAAGCATCGCTATCACGTCAAAGCATCGCTTTACCTGTACCTTCAACTGTTGTTGTAGTAATCTGTGAGCCACGAGGACTCAGCAATCCCATTACCATGGGTATCAAGATTAGCAAAGCTTAATGGGTATGGAATGGACAAGTGGTGAGGTTGCAGCAAGCAACTAAGCATAGTATGGTGGCTAACTTACGAGTACAAGAATAAGATGAGAAACTACACAACGGCCGCAAACTAGTAATGATCAAGAAGTGATCTTGAACTACTTACGTTCAAACATAACACAACCGTGTTCTCTTCCCGAACTTCGTCAAAAAGAGACAATCACGGTTACACACGCGGTTGGTGTATTTGATGACCCACAAGTATAGGGGATCTATCGTAGTCCTTTCGATAAGTAAGAGTGTCGAACCCAACGAGGAGCAGAAGGAAATGACAAGCGGTTTTCAGTAAGGTATTCTCTGCAAGCACTGAAATTATCGGTAACAGATAGTTTTGTGATAAGGTAATTCGTAACAGGTAACAAGTAACAAAAGTAAATAAAGTGCGGCAAGGTGGCCCAATCCTTTTTGTAGCAAAGGACAAGCCTGGACAAACTCTTATATAAAGGAAAGCGCTCCCGAGGACACATGGAATTATCGTCAAGCTAGTTTCCATCACGCTCATATGATCCGCGTTCGTTACTTTGATAATTTGATATGTGGGTGGACCGGTGCTTGGGTACTGCCCTTCCTTGGACAAGCATCCCACTTATGATTAACCCCGCTTGCAAGCATCCGCAACTACAAAAGAAGTATTAAGGTAAACCTAACCATGGCATGGAACATATGGATCCAAATCAGCCCCTTACGAAGCAACGCATAAACTAGGGTTTAAGCTTCTGTCACTCTAGCAACCCATCATCTACTTATTACTTCCCAATGCCTTCCCCTAGGCCCAAATAATGGTGAAGTGTCATGTAGTCGACGTTCACATAACACCACTAGAGGAAAGACAACATACATCTCATCAAAATATCAAACGAATACCAAATTCACATGACTACTTATAGCAAGACTTCTCCCATGTCCTCAGGAACAAACGTAACTACTCACAAATCATATTCATGTTCATAATCAGAGGGGTATTAATATGCATAAAGGATCTAAACATATGATCTTCCACCAAATAAACCAACTAGAATCAACTACAAGGAGTAATCAACACTACTAGCAACCCACAGGTACCAATCTGAGGTTTTGAGACAAAGATTGGATATAAGAGATGAACTAGGGTTTGAGAGGAGATGGTGTTGGTGAAGATGTTGATGGATATTGACCCCCTCCCGATGAGAGGATCGATGGTGATGACGATGGTGATGATTTCCCCCTCCCGGAGGGATGTTTCCCCGGCAGAACAGCTCCGCCGGAGCCCTAGATTGGTTCCGCCAAGGTTCAGCCTCGAAACGGCGGCGCTTCATCCCGAAAGCTTCCTTCCTGATTTTTTCCAGGGTGAAAGACTTCATATAGCCAAAGATGGGCACCGGAGGCCTGCCAGGGGGCCCACGCGCAGGGGGCGTGCCCCCACCCTCGTGGACAGGCTGTGGACCCCCTATGGTGCTTTCTTCGCCCAATATTTTTAATATATTCCAAAACTGACTTTTGTGAAGTTTCGGAACTTTTGGAGTTGTGCAACATAGGTCTCTAATATTTGCTCCTTTTCCAGCCCAGCATTCCAGCTGCCGGCATTCTCCCTCTTCATGTAAACCTTGTAAAATAAGAGAGAATAGGTATCATTATTGTGACATAATGTGTAATAACAGCCCATAATGCAATAAATATTGATATAAAAGCATGATGCAAAATGGACGTATCAGTATTTTAATCCAAATCTGGTGTCAAGTTCTCTACAACCGGATATTAAAAACTCCCATCTGCCACATAACAGCGGGCACGGCTCTCGAAAGTTTAAACCCTGCAGGGGTGTCCCAACTTAGCCCACGACAAGCTCTCACGATCAACGGAGGAAAATCCTCCTCCCAGAACAACCCGATCAAGATCGGAATACCGGTTCACAAGACATTTTGACAATGGTAAAACAAAACCAGCAAGACCGCCCGACGTGCCGACACCCTAATAGTAGCCGCGCGTATCTCGTCTCAGGCCACGGTCGGATGAGCGTAGCGTACAACAACTGAGACCCGAGTTGCCACGGGGGAAGCCGCACATGACTCTATTTTGGACCAGCACTCATGAGGAGCACTGGCCCGAGTTGTTGATTAAGAAACCTCAGGTGCTAGTCGGTCCCTATGCAAGTTTTAGTTGTTATTAGGTAAATGGTAAAACCAATGTTGGGCCTTGTTGGAAGAGTTTTATTCAAAGCAAACTGTCAAGGGGGGCCCATAAACCCCAACCGTGTTAGGAATGCAAAATCAATGAACATAACACCAGTATGATGGAAACTAGGGCGGCAAGAGTGGAACAAAACACCAGGCAAAATGTCGAGCCTTCCACCCTTTACCAAGTATATAGATGCATTAATTAAATAAGAGATATTGTGATATCCCATGATATCCACGTCCCAACATGGAACAACCTGCACCTGCAACTAGCAACGCTATAAGAGGGGCTGAGCAAAGCGATAACATAGCCAAACAAAGGTTTGCTAGGATGGTGAAGAAGGTTAGAGGTTGTTTCATGGCATATTGGAAGGCTTGATAAACAAGTGGTAGGTAGCGCGACATAGCGATAGCATCGAGACAACTAGCATAGCAAAGATAGTAGTGAGATCCAAGGTGACGGTCATCTTGCCTGAAATCCCGCTAGGAAGAAGATCGAACCAACGTAGTCGAACGGATCCTCACAATTGCAACGATACCGAGAACTATCGAGAAGTAGCACAACCGGAAAGAAGCAAACAACATGGTAAACAACCATCACATAAACATGACATGACTCACAATCAAGTATGATGCATGTCCGGTTTAATAAAACATGGCATGGCAAAGTGCACAAACAATACTACAAGTTAAGTGGAGCTCAATATGCAACGAGTTGCATATTAACGGAACTTCACAACAATTGTTTAGTTCTCTCCCATTTAGGTACTCAACAATATTAAATGTTGTTAAACATGGCAAGAGGTGAAGCATAAGTAGACTAACTATTTAGGCAACTTTAATGAGGTCGGAATAAAAAACAACAATTTCGGAAAAAAAAACCCATGTGCATATTTCGAATTTGGTACTGTTCTTCCATATACACAATTTTAGAGTTGTTAAACATGCAAAATGAGTGCACCAAGTTAATCTATGCATTTTTCTACCCCATTTACATATAAAGTTTATTTAATTTAGAGCTATGGTTATTTAATTATGAAATAAATCATTTTAGCATGTCATTTAGCAAATTAATGCAAACAGCCATTTAAACATTTTTAATATGGATGAAAGTAGCATATGATGAAACTAGATGAAAATCTAAGCATTTTACATATATGAAGTTTTTACAACTCTCCTCCACTTACAAGAGATCTCGCCCCGAGATCTAGGGATGACAAATGGAAGAGGAAGAGAAGAGGTAAAACTAAGTTGCTTCTTCGACAAATGAGTGAAACCAAAGAACCTTGAGAGGTTGAACAACTTGAAGGAAAGAATACAACAAAGATGAATGCGAATGAAAACACTCCGTTAGACAAGAGGAGCAAGGAAGACGACGAGAACCAAGAGCTCAAGCGACAAGATAGATTTTTGAAACCACTCCGGTTAAAACGAAATAGACAAGGAGTATAAGCGAAAGAATTTGGGAAATACTCCGGTTGAAAAGAGAGGCAAGACTTGATAAGGTGAGAAGAACTTGAAGAGACGACAAAACACTCCGGCTAAATGGACAAACAAGGAAAAGAAAAGAACATGATCTTGGCAAAACGAGATGATGGGATGATACTTGACGAGAGCAACAATGCAAAGCCTCCAAAACAAATGGAATGAAAAGAACAGAGAAGAAAATAATTCCTCCACCACAAGTAAACTTGAAGAGCAACTTTGCTAGGAAGACTCAAACGGAGTTGTTGAACGAATCAACAACCAAATGAATAATCTTGTTGTGGGCTTATGGAAAACATCTCAAAATTATGAGGTGAAGTTCTGCCACTAACGAAAACAATTGGTTTGATTGAGAGCTCCAAAGAGATGAAAAACTTCTTCACCAAGGTGATAAAGAGATAACTTGGATCATTGATAAGCACCACAATTAGCACAATCCTTTGGGAAGGCATTAGGTGAAATCTATACCAAGATACTCCAACGAATAAATTGATGTATTTAAATATCTCATTCCTGACAACTTGTGAATCATGAAACATGAAGGAAATTGTCAAGAGTGACATAACACCACCTCAAAGATAAGGTAGAAAGAATTGAACTTCAAAATGCAAGATGAAGAATACTTGAACTCCTCCAACAAGAATCTTGATGAACACTTCAAGGATGAATTACATCCTTAACGAACCACCATGTTTGAAACTTCATCAAGAACTCCGTTAGAAAAGAAATGGTAGGAAGGAAGTGAAGGTTGGAAAAAAATAGCAAGATGAAACCTTGCGGTGATTTAGATGGAGCTTCATGATGAGATAACTGATACAACTTGGAACTCTGGAAAAAGAGAAGATGAACAACTTGAAACCGAGAATTTGGTATCATGAACGACTCTGACAGAAGGAATTTAGATCACTTGGATGAAACAAGAATAAGAATTATGTTATGTGTATCGTTCACCAATTTAAATTCATGACAAGCAACATATTTGGCATACAACTTATTCTCGTTGAAAGGGGTTAAGGAGAGATATAGCGCAAACTTGGGAAAGTCTTAAACGAACCACCAGTAGGACATTGGAAAGAACGAATGAAATGATATGATAATGAAGGAAGAGGAATGTTGAACGAACCACCGTAAGAATTGAAAACGGACGAGGCAAAGGGAACGCATCACTGGGAAGAATTAGAAAACGAACGAAGAGACTTGAGTGAATTTAGATACAAGCGAACGAAGAGATCACGAGCTAACTAGAGTATACTTGAATGAAGCACCGGAAGAATATGGAGACTAACAAAGAGGCATCAATTTAGAATAGTTGGAGAACGAAGCTGAAAACTTAGAACGAATAAATCTTCTAAAATGATGGCCTCTAGAGAATCAGGAATGGAAATAACTCATGAAATGCTTCGGATGGGTATGAAGAGAATTTCTCACAATCGAAAATAATTGTGAGGATGGCACGAAGCTAGAACCACGAATCTTTGAGAGAACGGACAAGATTTAGAGGAAATACCTCTTCGGTCTTCAATGCTGACAATGACGATGAGAAACACCACCAAGAATTGTAGAGACACTTCGGAACAATGAAGAATAGAAAGGTTGAACCAACGATCAAAATAATTTGAAAGTGATCTTGGAGAAGGCAATTGACTGATGCGAATTCATTCTTACATCAAACTTTGAAAAGAATTTGAGAATAACTTTGAAAAAATTTAGAAGAGTGAGGTAAGATCCTGGGAAAAGACCTGTGGGTTAGGGCCCACTCAAAAGAAACACCGTTGGAAAAGATTGATTGAAAAGAGAGATTACACTGGTTGAATTAAATGGCTTGAATGAGATAACAACCTCGAAATAGGTTGAACGGATTGATAATGGAGACACAAATCTTCTGAGATATCTTCGGCACTTCGGATATGAATAGAGAGAGGTGAGCGATTAAGAGGTGCACCGGCATGGGAAAGCATTTGAAACAGGGAAAGTGATACGATCAACATCGGAAGCTTGCATTTAGTCCACCGGAGAAGAAAAGAGAATGAGGAATGATAAACTTGAAGCTCCTGAGCATCTTCACGTGGAAAGGATAAGAACATTGAAGGGAAGAAATGGAGAGACTTATCATGAATAAAATGGACACTAAATTAAGATATATGAGTCCTTGAAGAAAAGGGTGGGATGGTGGGAAAACAAAGGCAACTTGGGACGGATGAAACAAACACCATTGCGAAGAACTGATAATTGATCTTGCGAATGTTGGAATGATCGGATCCACTTGAAGAGAAGCACGCCGGTTGAAAGGGATTGACATGAAAATCCCAATGATCCAGAAGGATTAGCATTCACATAGAAATATGAGAACACCGCTTAGGGAAGGTATGGAATCAACACTTGACATCGAAGCAACTCGAATACGACAACTCAAAACAAACAACAGATTTGGCTTGCAGAATAAGCTGGAAACAAACATGTGATAGAGATTTCGCCCAAAGTGTTCGCGATGAGGTCCCACGGGCACGACGTACAGCGGACATCACGAATGACAAACGAGACGTCCCCGAATCGGCATAGCCAAGGACTCTTTAAGACGCCTCGCGACCACTGTAAATCGACCGTGAAAAATGAACCACTAGACATTGGACCCCAATCTCAAATCATACATCTGTGGAAAAGAAATCCTGGGTAACTACTTGAATTCCCACCTATGAACTCCCGAAACTTTTTGGTTATGCAATTTGGTGTTGGGGATACAGAGAGGCACAAATATCTCACACAACTATCAAATCCTACACTCCAACTATATCCATCGTCGACACATAACCAAGAAAACCTCGGGAATTGTGTACCTCAGACCTTCGAAAACATCTGATCGTTCTCCATGGTACTGGGTGGCGCCAAACTACTCTCACCACAAAGAGTATAGCAGCATTTTCGATGTCGGCGACCTCTGGTATTGCGGAACTGAAATGATAAGCACTATGACAAAAACACCTTGGAGCTCAATTCCTCGGGACACTTCCACAACCCCTAAATGTCAGGAGGCACCAAGACAGAATTCCCGTCACAATGATATCGGAACGATTCCACAATACCCGCGTGATCCTAAAAAAATTTGAGTGAAAAAGAGGAGAGTGAAGTCAAAACATCTACGTCAAGAGTCCTCACCAGAGAGACGAAGGGGATAAGGAGTAAAAAGAATTCCTACTCTCTGATATAACTAGACCCAAAATAGTTTTCTTCTAGACTCAACAACAGCAGTGGTTTGATCAATCAAGGGGGCTCCTAAGGTCGGTAAGGCTCTGATACCAACTTGTAGCACCCAAGATGTGACTCTATCCCAATCACGTGATGAATTCATGATTGGGGTACAATCACATTTCGAGCGCATAGCAAGGTGGATATCATTACAACATATCATGTACTGAATAGATGAGAATACAAGATAAAGGCTTACACTCGCCACAAGCTACATCATTCATACAACAGTTCATCAATACATACCAATCATCATACAGAAGAGCAGGATCCGACTACGGATGAAATCAAACAAAAAAAAGAAGAATGACATCCACCCTGCTAATCCCAGGCTCCCGACCCGGAACCTATCCCTTGATCGAAGAAGTAGAAGAACTCCAAAACAAGCAAGCATCGCTCTCACGTCAAGCATCGCTTTGCCTATACCTGCAACTGTTGTTGTAGTAATCTGTGAGCCACGAGGACTCAACAATCCCATTACCATGGGTATCAAGACTAGCAAAGCTTAATGGGTATGGAATGGACAAGTGGTGAGGTTGCAGCAAGCAACTAAGCATAGTATGGTGGTTAGCTTATGAGTACAAGAATAAGATGAGAAACTACACAACGGTTGCAAACTAGTAATGATAAAGAAGTGATCCTGAACTCCTTATGTTCAAACATAACACAACCGTGTTCTCTTCCCAAACTTCGTCGAAAAGAGATAATCATGGTTACGCACGTGGTTGGTGCATTTTAATCCGAATCTGGTGTCAAGTTCTCTACAACCGGATATTAAAAACTCCCATCCGTCACATAACCGCGGGCACGGCTCTCAAAAGTTTAATCCCTGCAGGGGTGTCCCAACTTACACACGACAAGCTCTCATGATCAACGGAGGAAAATCCCCCTCCCGGAACAACCCGATCAAGCTCGGAATCCCGGTTCACAAGACATTTCGACAATGGTAAAACAAAACCAGCAAGACCTCCCGACGTGCCGACACCCTGATAGTAGCCGCGCGTATCTCGTCTCAGGCCACAGTCGGATGAGCGCAGTGTACAGCAACTGAGACCCGAGTTGCCCCGGGGGAAGCCGCACGTGACTCTGTTTTGGACCAGCACTCATGAGGAGCGCTGGCCCGAGTTGTTGATTAAGAAACCTCGGGTGCTAGCCGGTCCCTATGCAAGTTTAAGTTGTTATTAGGCAAATGGTAAAACCAATGTTGGGCCTTGCTGGAAGAGTTTTATTCAAAGCAAACTGTCAAGAGGGGCCCATAAACACCAACCGTGTTAGGAACGCAAAATCAAGGAACATAACACCGGTATGATGGAAACTAGGGCGGCAAGAGTGGAACAAAACACCAGGCAAATGGCCAAGCCTGCCACCGTTTACCAAGTATACAAATGCATTAATTAAATAAGAGATATTATGATATCCAATTATATCCATGTCCCAACATGGAACAACCTGCAACTGCACCTGCAACTAGCAACGCTATAAGACGGGCTGAGCAAAGCGATAACATAGCCAAACGAAGGTTTGCTAGGATGGTGAAGAAGGTTAGAGGCTGTTTCATGGCATATTGGAAGGCTTGATAAACAAGTGGTAGGTAGCGCGACATAGCGATAGCATCGAGACAACTAGCATAGCAAAGATAGTAGTGAGATCCAAGGTGACGGTCATCTTGCCTGAAATCCCGCTAGGAAGAAGATCGAACCAACGTAGTCGAACGGATCCTCACAATCGCAACGATATCGAGAACTATCGAGAAGTAGCACAACCGGAAAGAAGCAAACAACATGGTAAACAACCATCACATAAACATGACATGATGCACAATCAAGTATGATGCATGTCCGGTATAATAAAACATGGCATGGCAAAGTGCACAAACAATACTACAAGTTAAGTGGAGCTCAATATGCAACGAGTTGCATATTGATGGAACTTCACAACAATTGTTTAGTTCTCTCCCGTTTAGGTACTCAACAATATTAAATGTTGTTAAACATGGCAAGAGGTGAAGCATAAGTAAACTGACTATCTAGGTAAGTTTAAATGAGGTCTGGATAATAAACAACAATTCCAGAAAAACCCCATGTGCATATTTCGAATTTGGTACTGGTCTGACCTATACACGATTTTAGAGTTGTTAAACATGCAAAATGAGTGCACCAAGTTAATCTATGCATTTTCTACCCCATTTACATATAAAGTTTATTTAATTCTGTAACATCCCAAATTTTCAATTTGGAATGTTATACATTAGATCATCATTGCATAGCATATTTATTTGCATTTTCGGCAAATCCTCGAAAAAACCTAAGCAACTCAAGGACCCTCGGAGAGAGTTGGGGATTTTCTCGATTTTCATATTTGATTTTTATCAAATAATGAAACAAGGATTTTTTTAATTATTTTTTTCTCCGAAAAATATTTCATATTAAAATAAATGAGAGGAGAAAATATGACTTCTCCAAAATAATTGAAATATTGGAGGAAAAATATTAAAATCAAACATTGGATTTTATTGGCAATTTTAATTGCATTAAAAAAATTGCACGTTTTCAAAACTGCATTTTTGGGCCAAGAAAATGTTCATCTCGTTCTAATTATTTTAATTAGACGGGAAAAATTTGTTTTAGCATTTTTGGATTTTTATTTATTTTTCTGCGATTTTTTTTAGATTCGACGAAACTATTAAAAAAACGCCGAGCGCCGACTGGGCCGAAGCCCAGCCGCGCGGCCCAGCCCGCCCGCGAGCTGTCTCCCTCCTGGAGACCGCCGCCGCCGAGTCCCGATCGGGGACGAGACCCGCCGCCGCCCGTCGCCCCCTCCCCAAGGCAGGCCCCCCTCCTTATATACCCCCCTACCCCGCCGCCTCTCCCTCACCCCGTCCCCGAAGCCGCCGCCGCCGAGGAGCCCCGCCGGAGCCGCCCGCCCCGCCGGAGCCGCCCGCCCCGCCGCCGAAGGAGGAGCCGCCGTACGCCGCCGCCCGCCGCCCCGTTCGTCGCCCCCGCCGATGCCCGCACCCCGCCGCCCCTCGCCGCCCCCGCCGGAGCCCGTCCCGAGCCCCGCCGGAGTTGCCCCGACGAGGTAGCCACAGCCGTCGTTCGTTTTTTTTAAACCGTTCGGTTTATTTTTTAGTTCGGTTTATTTATTTTATTTTTTCTTCGGTTTAATTATCTAGTGAACGTTCACCGTTCCGTTCGTTTTAACGAACGTGTTCGTCGGTTTGACGCTGTTAACGAACGTCCGTTCGTTTAACTGTTCGTCAGTTTTCTTTTTCGTCGGATTTTCTGCGATTATTCCAGATCGCGATTTCTGATCAGATTTTCGTTCTGGTTTAACTTTTCGCTCGTTTATCAGAATCAGGCGATTCAAGCGCCTAGAGTTTCGTCTCAAAATTCTCTTTCCGTTTAACCTACTCAAACAAGTTTTTGCTACTGTAAAATTTGACTTAGATCCAGATTAGTAAACAAAGCTTGTTTCTTTCGCCGTTTGATTTTTGTTGCTTTGTTTGATTTGATTCTTTTTGCAAACCGGAGTTCTTAAGTTGAACTTTCTGGTTAGATCTTTATTTGAGTTCTACTTGTGCATTAGATGAGTGCTTATTGTTTGCTTGTTTGTTTGCGATAGAGTACCCGGAGTGCGCCGCTTGCTACTTCGAATCTCTAGGTTTCACGGATCATCAGCAAGGCAAGTTCACACTTTGATCATATCCCTTCCATACCCAGTTTTTATGCATTAGTTTCATCCTCAAACATTGCATGGTTAGGATCTAATTAAATTGTGGGTATTGGGAAGTAGTTGAGGTAGTACCTATTACCTGTTTTATTATCAAACCCTTGGGAGTTACTTCTATGTTTGCTTCTATTGCTATGCTATGCTAGTAGACGTGGATTGGGTTTGAGTGTATCCATGACAGATGTGAGATTGTTAATATATGGTTAAACTTAAGGTGGCAACTAAAACTCACATCTGGGTGGATTGAGGTACCTGGGTATTCCAGGATTGCCTGTTTTTCTGAGGACCGCCACCCAGGTTCAAAGGGATCATGAGATTATTCTTGCTAGAAACTTCCGTGTGCAGCCACAAGCTATTATGGGCTCTAGCATAGTTGATTAAGTTGTGTGAGCTCTTGAAGAGCTAGACTAGCAGATGTAGGGGTTGTTGGTGGTACTGTCTACCCGGAGTAGAGAGTTAACGCTTCTGAAAGACTGTGTCTCGGTCATCCGTTTCTCAAACATCATGTAGTGCGAGAATCAAGCAGAGGCGATCGAGTCTTGTGGGGAAAAGTGCACAAACCTCTGCAGAGTGTCTAAACTAATCATGGTTAGCCGTGTCCCCGGTTATGGACATCTTGAGTATCTAGTACTTGGATTATCATGTGAATCTCATCACCATGTTATTTTAATTAATATTGTTGGGTTAATGATGATACTTAATTGGGATTGAGATGCTGTCAACCATCTCAATGTTTAACAACCACCATGATAGTTAAATAAAATTTATTCCTTTGTAGTAGGGAAAAACTGGCTTTTCGCAAAACTGTAACCATAGAGCTTTCTACCAGCCATATATGCATGTAGTATAGTATTATTATGTTCATTACTCTCTATGTGTTACATTGCCAACAAGTACCATCGGAGACACCTGTAGAGCACCTTTATAATCACCCACTTACGTTGTGACGTTTGGTAGCACACAAAGTGTTCCTCCGGTATTCGGGAGTTGCATAATCTTATAGTCATAGGAACATGTATAAGTCATGGAGAAAGCAATAGAAACATACTAAACGATCAAGTGCTAAGCTAACGGAATGGGTCAAGTCAATCACATCATTCTCTAATGATGTGATCCCGTTAATCAAATGACAACTCATGTCCATGGCTAGGAAACTTAACCATCTTTGATTCAACGAGCTAGTCAAGTAGAGGCATACTAGTGAAACTCTGTTTGTCTATGTATTCACACATGTACTAAGTTTCAAGTTAATACAATTCTAGCATGAATAATAAACATTTATCATGATATAAGGAAATATAAATAAAAACTTTATTATTGCCTCTAGGGCATATTTCCTTCAGTCTCCCACTTGCACTAGAGTCAATAATCTAGTTCACATCGCCATGTGATTAACACCCATAGTTCACATCGCCATGTGACCAACACTCAAAGGGTTTACTAGAGTCAGTAATCTTAGTTCACATCGCCATGTGATTAACACCCAAAGAGTACTGAGGTGTGATCATGTTTTGCTTGTGAGAGAAGTTTAGTCAACGGGTCTGCCATATTCAAATCCGTATGTATTTTGCAAATTTCTATGTCAACAATGCTCTGCACGGAGCTACTCTAGCTAATTGCTCCCACTTTCAATATGTATCCAGATTGAGACTTAGAGTCATCTGGATCAGTGTCAAAACTTGCATCGACGTAACCCTTTACGATGAACCTTTTGTCACCTCCGTAATCGAGAAACATATCCTTATTCCACTAAGGATAATTTTGACCCATGTCCAGTGATCTACTCCTAGATCACTATTGTCCTCCCTTGCCAAACTCACTGTAGGGTATACAATAGATCTGATACACAACATGGCATACTTTATAGAACCTATGGCTGAGGCATAGGGAATAACTTTACATTCTTTTTTCTATCTTCTACCGTGGTCGGGTTTTGAGTCTTACTCAATTTCACACCTTGTAACACAGGCAAGAACTCTTTCTTTGACTGTTCCATTTTGAACTACTTCAAAATCTTGTTAAGGTATGTACTTATTGAAAAAACTTATCAAGCGTCTTGATCTATCTCTATAGATCTTGATGCTTAATATGTAAGCAGCTTCACCGAGGTCTTTCTTTGAAAAACTCCTTTCAAATACTCTTTTATGCTTTCCAGAAAATTCTTCATTATTTTCGATCAACAATATGTCATTCACATATACTTATCAGAAATGTCGTAGTGCTCCCACTCACTTTCTTGTAAATACAGGCTTCACCGCAAGTCTGTATAAAACTATATGCTTTGATCAACTCATCAAAGTGTATATTCCAACTCTGAGATGCTTGCACCAGTCCATAGATGGATCGCTGGAGCTTGCACATTTTGTTAGCACCTTTAGGATCGACAAAACCTTCTGGTTGCATCATATACAACTCTTCTTTAAGAAATCCATTAAGGAATGTAGTTTTGACATCCATTTGCCAGATTTCATAAAATGTGGCAATTTGCTAACATGATTCGAACAGACTTAAGCATCGCTATGAGTGAGAAAATATCATCGTAGTCAACACCTTGAACTTTGTCAAAACCTTTTTCGACAGGTCTAGCTTTGTAGATAGTAACACTACTATCAGCGTTCGTCTTCCTCTTGAAGATCCATTTATTTTCTATGGCTTGCCGATCATCGGGCAAGTCAACCAAAGTCCACACTTTGTTCACATACATGGATCCCATATCAGATTTCATGGCCTTAAGCCATTTCGCGGAATCTGGGCTCATCATTGCTTCCTCATAGTTCATAGGTTCGTCATGGTCAAGTAACATGACCTCCAAAATAGGATTACCGTACCACTCTGGTGCGGATCTCACTCTGGTTGACCTACGAGGTTTGGTAGTAACTTGATCTAAAGTTACATGATCATCATCATTAGCTTCCTCACTAATTGGTGTAGGAGTCACCGGAACAGATTTCAGTGATGAACTACTTTCCAATAAGGGAGCAGGTACAATTACCTCATCAAGTACTACTTTCCTCCCACTCACTTCTTTCGAGAGGAACTCCTTCTCTAGAAAGGATCCATTCTTAGCAACAAATGTCTTGCCTTCGAATCTGTGATAGAAGGTGTACCCAACTGTCTCCTTTGGGTATCCTATGAAGACACATTTCTTCGATTTGAGTTCGAGCTTATCAGGATGAAACTTTTTCACATAAGCATCACAACCCCAAACTTTAAGAAACGACAACTTTGGTTTCTTGCCAAACCACAGTTCATATGGTGTCCTCTCAACGGATTTAGATGGTGCCCTATTTAACGTGAATGCAGTTGTCTCTAATGCATAATCCCAAAACAATAGTGGTAAATCGGTAAGAGACATCATAGATTGCACCATATCTAATAAAGTACGATTACGATGTTCGGACACACCATTACGCTGTGGTGTTCCAGGTGGCGTGAGTTGCGAAAATATTCCACATTGTTTCAAATGAAGACCAAACTCGTAACTCAAATATTCTCCTCCACGATCAGATCGTACAAACTTTTTTTCTTGTTACTATGATTTTCCACTTCACTCTGAAATTATATGAACTTTTCAATTGTTTCAGACTTTTGTTTCATCAAGTAGATATACCCATATCTGCTCAAATCATCTGTGAAGTTCAAAAATTAATGATACCCGCCGCGAGCCTCAACACTCATCGGATCACATACATCAGTATGTATTATTTCCAATAAGTCAGTTGCTCGCTCCATTGTTCCGGAGAACAGAATCTTAGTCATCTTGCCCATAAGGCAAGGTTCGCAAGCATCAAGTGATTCATAATCAAGTGATTCCAAAATCCCATCAGCATGGAGTTTCTTCATGCGCTTTACACCAATATGACCTAAACGGCAGTGCCATAAATAAGTTGCACTATCATTATTAACTTTGCATCTTTTGGCTTCAATATTATGAATATGTGTATCACTACGATCGAGATCCAACAAACCATTTTCGTTGGGTGTATGACCATAGAAGGTTTTATTCATGTAAACAGAATAACAATTATTCTCTAATCTAACTTAAATGAATAACCGTATTGCAATAAACATGATCAAATCATGTTCATGCTCAACGCAAACACCAAATAACACTTATTTAGGTTCAACACTAATCCCGAAAGTATAGGGAGTGTGCGATGATGATCATATCAACCTTGGAACTACTTCCAACACACATCGTCACCTTGCCCTTAACTAGTTTCGGTTCATTCTGCAACTCCCGTTTTGAGTTACTACTCTTAGCAACTGAACCAGTATCAAATGCCGAGGGGTTGCTATAAACACTAGTAAAGTGCAACTCAATAACATGTATATCCAATATACCTTTGTTCACTTTGCCATCCTTCTTATCCGCAAAAGTATCTAGGGCAGTTCCACTTCCAGTGACCATTTCCTTTGCAGTAGAAGCACTCAGTTTCAGGCTTTGGTCTAGCTTTGGGCTTCTTCACAGGAGCAGCAACTTGCTTGCCGTTCTTTTTGAAGTTCCCCTTCTTCCCTTTGCCCTTTTCTTGAAACTAGTGGTCTTGTCAACCATCAACACTTGATGCTTTTCTTGATTTCTACCTTCGTCAATTTCAGCATCACGAAGAGCTTGGGAATCGTTTCCGTTATCCCTTGCATATTATAGTTCATCACGAAGTTCTAGTAACTTGGTGATAGTGACTAGAGAACTTTGTCAATCACTATCTTATCTGCAAGATTAACTCCCACTTGATTCAAGTGATTGTAGTACTCAGACATTCTGAGCACATGCTCACTAGCTGAGCTATTCTCCTCCATCTTGTAGGCAAAGTACTTGTCAAAGGTCTCATACCTTTCGACATGGGCATGAGTCTGAAATACTAATTTCAACTCTTGGAACATCTCATATGCTCCGTGGCGTTCAAAACGTCTTTGAAGCCCTGATTCTAAGATGTAAAGCATGGTGCACTAAACTATCAAGTAGTCATCATATCGAGTTTGCCAAACATTCATAATGTCTGTATCTACTGCTGCAATCGGTCTGTCACCTAGTGGTGCATGAAGGACATAATTCTTCTGTGCGGCAATGAGGATAATCCTCATATCACGGATCCAATCCGCATCATTGCTACTAACATCTTTGAACTTAGTTTTCTCTAGGAACATACCAAAAATAAAACACGGGAGCTAAACGCAAGCTATAGATCTACAACATAGATATGCTAATACTACCAGGACTAAGTTCATGAAAAATTGAAGTTCAATTAATCATATTACTTAAGAACTCCCACTTAGATAGACATCCCTCTAATCATCTAAGTGATCACGTGATCCATATCGACTAAACCATGTCCGATCATCATGTGAGATGGAGTAGTTTTCAATGGTGAACATCACTATGTTGATCATATCTACTATATGATTCATGCTCGACCTTTCATTCTCCAGTGTTCCGAGGCCATATTTGCATATGCTAGGCTCGTCAAGTTTAACCTGAGTATTTCTGCGTGTGCAAAACTGGCTTGCACCCGTTGTATATGAACGTAGAACTTATCACACCCGATCATCACATGGTGTCTCAGCACGACGAACTTTGGCAACGGTGCATACTCAGGGAGAACACTTGTACCTTGAAATTTAGTGAGGGATCATCTTATAATGCTACCATCAATCAAAACAGAATAAGATGCATAAAAGCTAAACATCACATGCAATCAATATAAGTGATATGATATGGCCATCATCATCTCGTGCCTTTGATCTCCATCTCCAAAGCACCGTCATGATCACCATTGTCACCGGCGAGACACCTTGATCTCCATCGTAGCATCGTTGTCGTCTCGCCAACTATTGCTTCTATGACTATCGCTACCGCTTAGTGATAAAGTAAAGCAATTACATGGCGATTGCATTTCATACAATAAAGCGACAACCATATGGCTCCTGCTAGTTGCCGATAACTCGGTTACAAAACATGATCATCGCATACAATAAAATTTAGCATCATGTCTTGACCATATCACATCACAACATGCCCTGCAAAAACAAGTTAGACGTCCTCTACTTTGTTGTTGCAAGTTTTACGTGGCTGCTACGGGCTGAGCAAGAACCGTTCTTACCTACGCATTAAAACCACAACGATATTTCGTCAAGTTAGTGCTGTTTTAACCTTCACAAGGACCGGGCGTAGCCACACTCGATTCAATTAAAGTTGGAGGAACTGACCCCCACCAGCCACCTGTGTGCGAAGCACGTCGGTAGAACCAGTCTCGCGTAAGCGTACGCCTAATGTCGGTCCGGGCCGCTTCATCCAACAATACCGCCGAATCAAAGTATGACATGCTGGTAAGCAGTATGACTTGTATCGCCCACAACTCACTTGTGTTCTACTCGTGCATATAACATCTACGCATAAACCTGGCTCGGATGCCACTGTTGGGGAACATAGTAATTTCAAAAAAATTCCTACGCACACGCAAGATCTTGGTGATGCATAGCAACGAGAGGGGAGAGTGTTGTCCACGTACCCTCATAGACCGTAAGCGGAAGCGTTATGACAACGCCGTTGATGTAGTCGTACGTCTTCACGATCCGACCGATCCAAGTACCGAACACACGGCACCTCCGAGTTCAGCACACGTTCAGCTCGGTGACGTCCCACGAACTCACGATCCAGCAGAGCTTCGAGGGAGAGTTCCGTCAGCACGACGGCGTGATGACGGTGATGATGATGCTACCGACGCAGGGCTTCACGTAAGCACCGCTACGATATGACCGAGGTGGATTATGGTGGAGGGGGGCACCGCACACGGCTAAAAGATCAACTGATCAACTTGTGTGTCTATGGGGTGCCCCCCTCCCCCGTATATAAAGGAGTGGAGGAGGGAAGGGGCAGGCCCTCTCTATGGCGTGCCCTAGGGGAGTCCTACTCCCAATGGGAGTAGGATCCCCCCTTTCCCTAGTTGGAGTAGGAGAGGAAGGGAAGGAGGAGTAGGAGAGAAGGAAAGGGGGGCCGCCAACCCCCAAACCTATTCCAATTCGGCCTCCTGCCCAAGGGGGGTGCACCAGCCCCTTGTGGGCTGGTGTTCTTCCTTCTTATGGCCCATAAGGCCCATAACTTCTCCCGGGGGTTCCGGTAACCTCCCGGTACTCCAAAAAATGCCCGAACCACTCGGAACCTTTCCGATGTCCGAATATAGCCTTCCAATATATCAATCTTTACGTCTCGACCAATTCGAGACTCCTTGTCATGTCTGTTATCTCATCCGGGACTCCGAACTACCATCGGTACATCAAAACACATAAATTCATATTACCGATCGTCACCGAACATTAAGCGTGCGGACCCTACGGGTTCAAGAACTATGTACACATGACTGAGACATGTCTCCGGTCAATAACCAATAGCGGAACCTGGATGCTCATATTGGCTCCTACATATTCTACGAAGATCTTTATCGGTCAAACCGCATAACAACATACGTTGTTCCCTTTGTCATCGGTATGTTACTTGCCCGAGATTGGATCGTCGGTATCCCAATACCTGGTTCAATCTCGTTACCGGAAAGTCTCTTTACTCGTTCCATAATACATCATCCCGCAACTAACTCATCAGTTGCATTGCTTGCAAGGCTTATAGTGATGTGCATTACCGAGAGGGCCCAAAGATACCTCTCCGACAATCGGAGTGACAAATCCTAATCTTGATCTATGCCAACTTGATACGTCTCCAACATATCTATAATTTTTTATTGTTCCATGCTATTATATTATCTGTTTTGGATTTTCAATGGGCTTTATTATACACTTTTATATTATTTTTGGGACTAACCTATTAACCAGAGGCCCAGCCCAAATTGCTGTTTTTTTTTGCCTATTTCGGTGTTTCGCGGAAAAAGAATATCAAATGGAGTCCAAACGGAATGAAACCTTCGGGAGCGTAATTTTTGGAACAAACGTGATCCAGAGGACTTGGAGTGGACGTCAAGCAACCAGCGAGGAGGCCACGAGGCAGGGGTCGCCTACCCCCCTGTGCGCGCCTTCCACCCTCGTGGGCCCCTCGTGGCTCCACCGACCTACTTCTTCCTCCTATGTATACCTACGTACCCCGAAACCATCAAGGAGCACCACGAAAACCTAATTCCACCGCCGCAACCTTCTGTACCTGTGAGATCCCATCTTGGGGCCTTTTCCGGCGCTCCGCCGGAGGGGGCATTGATCATGGAGGGCTTCTACATCAACACCATAGCCTCTCCG
Source organism: Triticum aestivum (assembly GCF_018294505.1). Classification (NCBI taxonomy): domain Eukaryota; kingdom Viridiplantae; phylum Streptophyta; class Magnoliopsida; order Poales; family Poaceae; genus Triticum; species Triticum aestivum. The sequence goes on from NC_057799.1 coordinate 317,926,762, forward strand.
ATGATGTGTGAGTAGTTTACACCAGACCTTCGGGTCCATAGTTATTAGCTAGATGGCTTCTTCTCTCTCTTTGGATCTCAATACAAAGTTCTCCTCGATTCTCTTGGAGATCTTTTTGATGTAATCTTCTTTTGCGGTGTGTTTGTCGAGATCCGATGAATTGTGGGTTTATGATCAAGATTATCTATGAACAATATTTGAATCTTCTCTGAACTATTTTATGTATGATTGATTATCTTTGCAAGTCTCTTCGAATTATCAGCTTGGTTTGGCCTACTAGATTGATCTTTCTTGCAATGGGAGAAGTGCTTAGCTTTGGGTTCAATCTTGCGGTGCTCGATCCCAGTGACAATAGGGGAAACGACACGTGTTCTATTATTGCCATCGAGGATAAAAAGATGGGGTTTATATCATATTGCATGAGTTTATCCCTCTACATCGTGTCATCTTGCTTAAAGCGTTACTCCGTTCTTATGAACTTAATACTCTAGATGCATGCTGGATAGCGGTCAATGTGTGGAGTAATAGTAGTAGATGCAGGCAGGAGTCGGTCTACTTGTCACGGACGTGATGCCTATATACATGATCATACCTAGATATTCTCATAACTATGCTCAATTCTATCAATTGCTCGACAGTAATTTGTTCACCCACCGTAATACTTATGCTATCTTGAGAGAAGCCACTAGTGAAACCTATGGCCCCCGGGTCTATTTTCCATCATATTAATTTCCCGTCAACAAGCTATTTCTGGCGCCGTTTATTTTGCAATATTTACTTTTAATCTTTATCATAAAAATACCAAAAATATTATCTTATCATCTCTATCAGATCTCACTTTTGCAAGTGGCCGTGAAGGGATTGACAACCCCTTTATCGCGTTGGTTACAAGGTTCTTATTTGTTTGTGTAGGTGCAAGGGACTTGAGCGTGGCCTCCTACTGGATTGATACCTAGGTTCTCAAAAACTGAGGGAAATACTTACGCTACTTTGCTGCATCACTCTTTCCTCTTCAAGGGAAAACCAACGCAGTGCTCAAGAGGTAGCAAGAAGGATTTCTGGCGCCGTTGCCGGGGAGGCTTACACCAAGTCAAGTAAATATTAGACTCCCGCCGATGTGCGATTTCTGGCGCTGTTGCCGGGGAGTCTACGCACAAGTCAAGACATACCAAGTACCCATCACAAACTCTTATCCCTCGCATTACATTATTTATCATTTGCCTCTCGTTTTCCTCTCCCCCACTTCACCCTTGCCGTTTTATTCGCCCTCTTTTCCGTTCGCCTCTTTTTCTCTTGCTTCTTGTTTGCTCGTGTGTTGGATTGCTTGCTTGTCACTATGGCTCAAGACAATACTAAATTGTGTGACTTTACCAATACCAACAACAATGATTTTCTTAGTACCCCGATTGCTCCTCTTACCAAAGCTGAATCTTGTGAAATTAATGCTGCTTTGTTGAATCTTGTCATGAAAGATCAATTCACCGGCCTTCCTAGTGAAGATGCCGCTACCCATCTCAATAGCTTTGTTGATTTGTGTGATATGCAAAAGAAGAAAGATGTGGATAATGATATTGTTAAATTGAAGCTATTTCCGTATTCTCTTAAAGATCGCGCTAAAACTTGGTTTTCGTCTTTGCCTAAAAATAGTATTGATTCTTGGAATAAGTGCAAAGATGCTTTTATCTCTAAGTATTTCCCTCCCGCTAAGATCATCTCTCTTAGAAATGATATTATGAATTTTAAGCAACTTGATCATGAACATGTTGCACAAGCTTGGGAGAGAATGAAATTAATGATACGTAATTGCCCTACACATGGTTTGAATTTATGGATGATTATACAAATTTTTTATGCCGGATTGAATTTTGCTTCTAGAAATCTTTTAGATTCGGCCGCGGGAGGCACTTTTATGGAAATCACTTTAGGAGAAGCTACTAAACTCCTAGATAATATTATGGTTAATTATTCTCAATGGCACACTGAAAGATCTACTAGTAAAAAGGTTCATGCGATTGAAGAAATTAATATTTTGAGTGGAAAGATGGATGAACTTATGAAATTGTTTGCTAATAAGAGTGTTTCTTCTGATCCTAAAGATATGCCTTTGTCTACTTTGATTGAGAATAATAATGAATCTATGGATGTGAATTTTGTTGGTAGGAATAATTTTGGTAGCAACGCATATAGAGGAAACTTTAATCCTAGGTCGTTCCCTAGTAATTCCTCTAATAATGATGGTAATTCTTACAACAATTCTTATGGAAATTTTAATAAGATGCCCTCTGAATTTGAAACTAGTGTTAAAGAGTTTATTAATTCACAAAAGAATTTCAACGCCTTGCTTGAGGAAAAATTGCTTAAAGTTGATGAATTGGCTAGGAACATGGATAGAATTTCTCTTGATGTTGATTCTTTGAAACTTAGATCTATTCCACCTAAGCATGATATCAATGAGTCTCTCAAAGCCATGAGAATTTCCATTGATGAGTGCAAAGAAAGAACCGCTAGGATGCGTGCTAAGAAAGATTGCTTTGTGAAGGCGTGTTCTTCTAGTTTTTATGAGAATAAAGATGAAGATCTAAAAGCTATTGATGTGTCCCCTATTAAATCCTTGTTTTGGAATATGAATCTTGATAATGATGGGACTGGAGATGAGTCAACTTTAGTTAGAAGGCATCCCAAAAATTCGCAGTTTTTAGATCTTGACGCAAAAATTGGTAAAAGTGGGATTGAAGAGGTCAAAACTTTAGATAGCAATGAACCCACTATCTTGGATTTCAAGGAATTTAATTATGATAATTGTTCTTTAATAGATTTTATTTCCTTGTTGCAATCCGTGCTAAATTCTCTGCATGCTTATAGTCAAAATAAAGCTTTTACTAAACATATCGTTGCTGCTTTGATGCAATCTTATGAATAAAAACTTGGGTTGGAAGTTTCTATCCCTAGAAAACTTTATGATGAATGGGAACCTACAATTAAAATTAAAATTAAAGATCATGAATGCTATGCTTTGTGTGATTTGGGTGCTACTGTTTCCACGATCCCAAAAACTTTGTGTGATTTGTTAGGTTCCCGTGAATTTGATGATTGTTCTTTAAACTTGCACCTTGCGGATTCCACCATTAAGAAACCTATGGGAAGAATTAATGACGTTCTTATTGTTGCAAATAGGAATTATGTGCCCATAGATTTCATTGTTCTTGATATAGATTGCGATCCTTCATGTCCTATTATTCTTGGTAGACCTTTCCTTAGAACGATTGGTGCAATCATTGATATGAAGGAAGGGAATATTAGATTCCAATTTCTGTTAAGGAAAGGAATGTAACACTTCCCTAGAAATAAAATTAAATTACCATATGAATCTATTATGGGAGCCACCTATGGATTGCCTACCAAAGATGGCAATACCTAGATCTATCTTCGCTTTTATGCCTAGCTAGGGGCGTTAAACGATAGCGCTTGTTGGGAGGCAACCCAATTTTATTTTAGTTTTTTTGCTTTTTGGTTCTGTTTAGGAATAAATAATCCATATATCTTCTGTTTAGATGTGGTTTTGTGTTTTAATTAGTGTTTGTGCCAAGTAGAACCTTTGGGAAGACTTGGGGAAAGTCTTTGCGATCTTGCTGTAAAAAACAGAAACTTTAGCGCTCATGAGATTAGCTACAACTTTTTACTGGAGAGTGCTATTTAGTTGATTATTTTTTCAGATGATTAATAGATAAATTCCTCACGTCCAGAAATTTATTTTAGAATTTTTGGAGTTCCAGAAGTTTGCGTTAGTTACAGATTACTACAGACTGTTCTGTTTTTGACAGATTCTGTTTTTCGCGTGTTGATTGCTTATTTTGATGAATCTATGGATAGTAATGGAGTTTATGAACCATAGAAAAGTTGGAATACGGTAGGTTTAACACCAATATAAATAAATAATGAGTTCATTACAGTACCTTGAAGTGGTGTTTTGTTTTCTTTCGCTAACGGAGCTCACGAGATTTTCGGTTAAGTTTTGTGTTGTGAAGTTTTCAAGTTTTGGGTAAAGATTTGATGGATTATGGAACAAGGATTGGAAAGAGCCTAAGCTTGGGGATGCCCAAGGCACCCCAAGGTAAAATTCAAGGACAACCAAAAGCCTAAGCTTGGGGATGCCCCGGAAGGCATCCCCTCGTTCGTCTTCGTCTATCGATAACTTTACTTGGGGCTATATTTTTATTCACCACATGATATGTGTTTTGCTTGGAGCGTCTTGTATGATTTGAGTATTTCCTTTTTAGTTTATCACAATCATCCTTGCTGTACACACCTTTTGAGAGAGACACACATGATTCGGAATTTGTTAGAATACTCTATGTGCTTCACTTATATCTTTTGAGCTATATAGTTTTTGCTCTAGTGCTTCACTTATATCTTTTAGAGCACGGTGGTGGTTTTATTTTATAGAAATTATTGATCTCTCATGCTTCACTTATATTATTTTGATAGTCTTAAACAGCATGGTAATTTTATTTAATTGTGAAATTAATCCGAATGTGATAGGCATCCATGATGAGCATAATAAAAACTTCCATATTGAGTTCATTGAATATCATGAGAAGTTTGATACTTGATAAGTGTTTTGAGATATAAAGGTGGTAATATTAGAGTGTGCTAGTTGAGTAATTGTGAAATTGAGAAATACTTGTGTTAAGGTTGGCAAGTCCCGTAGCATGCACGTATGGTAAAAGTTGTGTGACAATTTTGACACATAAGGTGTTCTTTTATTGCTTTCCTTATGAGTGGCGGTCGGGGACGAGCGATGGTCTTTTCCTACCAATCTATCCCTCTAGGGGCATGCATAGTAGTACTTTGCTTCGAGGGCTAATAAACTTTTGCAATAAGTATATGAGTTCTTTATGACTAATGCGAGTCCATGGATTATACGCACTCTCAACCTTCCACAATTTTCTAGCCTCTACGGTACCGTGCATTGCCCTTTCTCGCCTTGAGAGTTGGTGCAAACTTCGCCGGTGCATCCAAACCCCGTGATATGATACGCTCTATCACACATAAACCTCCTTATATCTTCCTCAAAACAGCCACCATACCTACCTATCATGGCATTTCCATAGCCATTCTGAGATATATTGCCATGCAACTTTCCACCGTTCCGTTTATTATGACACGCTCCATCATTGTCATATTGCTTTGCATGATCTGTAGTTGACATCATAATTGTGGCAAAGCCACCATTCATAATTTTTCATACATGTCACTCTTGATTCATTGCATATCCCGGTACACCGCCGGAGGCATTAACATAGAGTCATATTTTGTTCTAATTCTTGAGTTGTAAGTAATAAAAGTGTGATGATCATCATTATTAGAGCATTGTCCCATGTGAGGAAAGGATGATAGAGACTATGATTCCCCCAGAAGTCGGGATGAGATTTCGGACTAAAAAAAGAGAAGGCCCAAAAAAAGAGAAAGAAAAAAAGGGGAAAATGAGAGAAAAAGAGAGAAGGGACAATGTTACTATCCTTTTTCCATACTTGTGCTTCAAAGTAGCACCGTGATCTTCATGATAGAGAGTCTCCTATGTTGTCACTTTCATATACTAGTGGGAATTTTTAATTATAGAACTTGGCTTGTATATTCCAATGATGGGCTTCCTCAAAATGCCCTAGGTCTTCGTGAGCAAGCAAGTTGGATGCACACCCACTTAGTTTCTTTTGTTGAGCTTTCATATATTTATAGCTCTAGTGCATCCGTTGCATGGCAATCCCTACTCCTCTCATTGACATCAATTGATGGGCATCTCCATAGCCTATTGATTAGCCGCGTCAATGTGAGACTTTCTACCTTTTTGTCTTCTCACATAACCCCCATCATTATACTTTATTCCACCCATAGTGCTATATCCATGGCTTGCGCTCATGTATTGCGTAAGGGTTGAAAAGGCTGAAGCGCGTTAAAAAGTATGAACCAATTGCTCGGCTTGTCATCGGGGTTACGCATGATGAGAACGTTTTGTGTGACGAAATTGAAGCATAGCCTAACTATATGATTTTGTAGGGATAAGCTTTCTTTGGCTATGTTATTTTGATAAGACATAATTGCTTGGTTAGCATGTTTGAAGTATTATTGTGTTTATGTCAACATTAAACTTTTATCTTGAATCTTTCGGATCTGAATATTCATGCCACAATAAAAAGAATTACATTAAAAATTATGCTAAGAAGCATTCCACATCAAAAATTCTGTTTTTATCATTTACCTACATGAGGACGAGCAGGAATTAAGCTTGGGGATGCTTGATACGTCTCCAACGTATCTATAATTTTTTATTGTTCCATGCTATTATATTATCTGTTTTGGATGTTCAATGGGCTTTATTATACACTTTTATATTATTTTTGGGACTAACCTATTAACCGGAGGCCCAGCCCAAATTGCTGTTTTTTGCCTATTTCAGTGTTTCGTAGAAAAAGAATATCAAACGGAGTCCAAACGGAATGAAACCTTTGGGAGCGTGATTTTTAGAAGAAACGTGATCCAGAGGACTTGGAGTGGACGTCAAGCAACCAGCGAGGAGGCCACGAGGCAGGGGGCGCGCCCTCCACCCTCGTGGGCCCCTCGTGGCTCCACCGACCTACTTCTTCCTCCTATATATACCTACGTACCCCGAAACCATCGAGGAGCACCACGATAACCTAATTCCACCGCCACAACCTTCTGTACCCGTGAGATCCCATCTTGGGGCCTTTTCCGGCGCTCCGCCGGAGGGGGCATTGATCATGGAGGGCTTCTACATCAACACCATAGCCTCTCCGATGATGTGTGAGTAGTTTACATCAGACCTTCGGGTCCATAGTTATTAGCTAGATGGCTTCTTCTCTCTCTTTGGATCTCAATACAAAGTTCTCCTCGATTCTCTTGGAGATCTTTTTGATGTAATCTTCTTTTGCGGTGTGTTTGTCGAGATCCGATGAATTGTGGGTTTATGATCAAGATTATCTATGAACAATATTTGAATCTTCTCTGAATTCTTTTATGTATGATTGGTTATCTTTGCAAGTCTCTTCGAATTATCAGTTTGGTTTGGCCTACTAGATTGATCTTTCTTGCAATGGGAGAAGTGCTTAGCTTTGGGTTCAATCTTGCGGTGCTCGATCCCAGTGACAGTAGGGGAAAAGACACGTATTGTATTGTTGCCATCGAGGATAAAAAGATGGGGTTTATATCATATTGCATGAGTTTATCCCTCTACATCATGTCATCTTGCTTAAAGCGTTACTCCGTTCTTATGAACTTAATACTCTAGATGCATGCTGGATAGCGGTCGATGTGTGGAGTAATAGTAGTAGATGCAGGCAGGAGTCGGTCTACTTGTCACGGACGTGATGCCTATATACATGATCATACCTAGATATTCTCATAACTATGCTCAATTCTATCAATTGCTCGACAGTAATTTGTTCACCCACCGTAATACTTATGCTATCTTGAGAGAAGCCACTAGTGAAACCTATGGCCCCCGGGTCTATTTTCCATCATATTAATTTCCCATCAACAAGCTATTTCTGGCGCCGTTTATTTCGCAATCTTTACTTTTAATCTTTATCATAAAAATACCAAAAATATTATCTTATCATCTCTATCAGATCTCACTTTTGCAAGTGGTCGTGAAGGGATTGACAACCCCTTTATCGCGCTGGTTGCAAGGTTCTTATTTGTTTGTGTAGGTGCAAGGGACTTGAGCGTGGCCTCCTACTGGATTGATACCTTGGTTCTCAAAAACTGAGGGAAATACTTACGCTACTTTGCTGCATCACCCTTTCCTCTTCAAGGGAAAACCAACGCAGTGCTCAAGAGGTAGCACAACTCAACAAGTACCATCGGAGACACCTGTAGAGCACCTTTATAATCACCCACTTACGTTGTGACGTTTGGTAGCACACAAAGTGTTCCTCCGGTATTCGGGAGTTGCATAATCTTATAGTCATAGGAACATGTATAAGTCATGAAGAAAGCAATAGCAACATACTAAACGATCAAGTGCTAAGCTAACGGAATGGGTCAAGCCAATGAAATCATTCTCTAATGATGTGATCCCGTTAATCAAATGACAACTCATGTCCATGGCTAGGAAACTTAACCATCTTTGATTCAACGAGCTAGTCAAGTAGAGGCATACTAGTGACACTCTGTTTGTCTATGTATTCACACATGTACTAAGTTTCCAGTTAATATAATTCTAGCATGAATAATAAACATTTATCATGATATAAGGAAATATAAATAACAACTTTATTATTGCCTCTAGGGCATATTTCCTTCCTTTTCCCACTTGCACTAGAGTCAATAATCTAGTTCACATCGCCATGTGATTTAATACCAATAGTTCACATCACCATGTGATTAACACCCATAGTTCACATCGCCTTGTGACCAACACTCAAAGGGTTTACTAGAGTCAGTAATCTTAGTTCACATGGCCATGTGATTAACACCCAAAGAGTACTAAGGTGTGATCATGTTTTGCTTGTGAGAAAAGTTTAGTCAACGGGTCTGCCATATTCAAATCCATATGTATTTTGCAAATTTCTATGTCAACAATGCTCTGCACGGAGCTACTCTAGATAATTGCTCCCACTTTCAATATGTATCCAGATTGAGACTTAGAGTCATCTGGATCAGTGTCAAAACTTGCATCGACGTAACCCTTTACGACGAACCTTTTGTCACCTCCGTAATCGAGAAACATATCCTTATTCCACTAAGGATAATTTTGACCGTTGTCCAGTGATCCACTCCTAGATCACTATTGTACTCCCTTGCCAAACTCCGTGTAGGGTATACAATAGATCTGATACACAGCATGGCATACTTTATAGAACCTATGGCTGAGGCATAGGGAATGACTTTACATTCTTTTTTCTATCTTCTGCCGTGGTCGGGTTTGAGTCTTACTCAATTTCACACCTTGTAACACAGGCAAGAACTCTTTCTTTGACTGTTCCATTTTGAACTACTTCAAAATCTTGTCAAGGTATGTACTTATTGAAAAAACTTATCAAGCGTCTTGATCTATCTCTATAGATCTTGATGCTTAATATGTAAGAAGCTTCACTGAGGTCTTTCTTTGAAAAACTCCTTTCAAATACTCCTTTATGCTTTCCAGAAAATTCTACATTATTTCCGATCAACAATATGTCATTCACATATACTTATCAGAAATGTCGTAGTGCTCCCACTCCCTTTCTTGTAAATACAGGCTTCACCGCAAGTCTGTATAAAACTATATGCTTTGATCAACTGATCAAAGTGTATATTCCAACTCCGAGATGCTTGCACCAGTCCATAGATGGATCGCTGGAGCTTGCACATTTTGTTAGCACCTTTAGGATCGACAAAACCTTCTGGTTGCATCATCAGTATGTATTATTTCCAATAAGTCAGTTGCTCGCTCCATTGTTCCGAAGAATGGAGCCTTAGTCATCTTGCCCATAAGGCATGGTTCGCAAGCATCAAGTGATTCATAATGAAGTGATTCCAAAATCCCATCAGCATGGAGTTTCTTCATGCGCTTTACACCAATATGACCTAAACGGCAGTGCCACAAATAAGTTGCACTATCATTATTAACTTTGCGTCTTTTGGCTTTAATATTATGAATATGTGTATCACTACGATCGACATCCAACAAACCATTTTCATTGGGTGTATGACCATAGAAGGTTTTATTCATGTAAACAGAACAACAATTATTCTCTAACTTAAATGAATAATCGTATTGCAATAAACATGATCAAATCATATTCATGCTCAACGCAAACACCAAATAACACTTATTTAGGTTCAACACTAATCCCGAAAGTATAGGGAGTGTGCAATGATGATCATATCAATCTTGGAACTACTTCCAACACACATCGTCACCTCGCCCTTAACTAGTTTCTGTTCATTCTGCAACTCCCGTTTCGAGTTACTACTCTTAGCAACTGAACCAGTATCAAATGCTGAGGGGTTGCTATAAACACTAGTAAAGTGCAAATCAATAACATGTATATCCAATATACCTTTGTTCACTTTGCCATCGTTCTTATCCACAAAAGTATCTAGGGCAGTTCCACTTCCAGTGACCATTTCCTTTGCAGTAGAAGCACTCAGTTTCAGGCTTTGGTCTAGCTTTGGGATTCTTCACGGGAGCAGCAACTTGCTTGCCGTTCTTTTTGAAGTTCCCCTTCTTCCCTTTGCCCTTTTCTTGAAACTGGTGATCTTGTCAACCATCAACACTTGATGCTTTTCTTGATTTCTACCTTCGTCAATTTCAGCATCACGAAGAGCTTGGGAATCATTTCCGTTATCCCTTGCATATTATAGTTCATCACGAAGTTCTAGTAACTTGGTGATAGTGACTAGAGAACTCTGTCAATCACTATCTTATCTGCAAGATTAACTCCCACTTGATTCAAGTGATTGTAGTACTCAGACATTCTGAGCACATGCTCACTAGCTGAGCTATTCTCCTCCATCTTGTAGGCAAAGTACTTGTCAAAGATCTCATACCTTTCGACATGGGCATGAGTCTGAAATACTAATTTCAACTCTTGGAACATCTCATATGCTCCGTGGCGTTCAAAACGCCTTTGAAGCCCTGATTCTAAGCCGTAAAGCATGGTGCACTAAACTATCAAGTAGTCATCATATCGAGCTTGCCAAACGTTCATAATGTCTGTATCTGCTCCTGCAATCGGTCTGTCACCTAGCGGTGCATCAAGGACATAATTCTTCTGTGCAGCAATGAGGACAATCCTCAGATCACGGATCCAATCCGCATCATTGCTACTAACATCTTTCAACTTAGTTTTCTCTAGGAACATATCAAAAATAAAACACGGCAGCTAAACGCGAGATATAGATCTACAATATAGATATGCTAATACTACCAGGACTAAGTTCATGATAAATTAAAGTTCAGTTAATCATATTACTTAAGAACTCCCACTTAGATAGACATCCCTCTAATCATCTAAGTGATCACGTGATCCATATCAACTAAACCATGTCCGATCATCACGTGAGATGGAGTAGTTTTCAGTGGTGAACATCACTATGTTGATCATATCTACTATATGATTCATGCTCGACCTTTCAGTCTCCAGTGTTCCGAGGCCATATTTGCATATGCTAGGCTCGTCAAGTTTAACCTGAGTATTTCTGCGTGTGCAAAACTGGCTTGCAACCGCTGTATATGAACATAGAGCTTATCACACCCGATCATCACATGGTGTCTCGGCACGATGAACTTTGGCAATGGTGCATACTCAGGGAGAACACTTGTACCTTGAAATTTAGTGAGGGATCATCTTATAATGCTACCGTCAATCAAAGCAGAATAAGATGCATAAAAGAAAAACATCACATGCAATCAATATAAGTGATATGATATGGCCATCATCATCTTGTGCCTTTGATATCCATCTCCAAGGCACCGTCATGATCACCATTGTCACCGGCGCGACACCTTGATCTCCATCGTAGCATCGTTGTCGTCTCGCCAACTATTGCTTCTACGACTATCGCTGCCGCTTAGTGATAAAGTAAAGCAATTAGATGGCGATTGCATTTCATACAATAAAGCGACAACCATATGGCTCCTGCTAGTTGCCGATAACTCGGTTACAAAACATGATCATATCATACAATAAAATTTAGCATCATGTCTTGACCATATCACATCACAGCATGCCCTGCAAAAACAAGTTAGACGTCCTCTACTTTGTTGTTGCAAGTTTTACGTGGCTGCTACGGGCTGAGCAAGAACCGTTCTTACCTACGCATCAAAACCACAACGATATTTCGTCAAGTTAGTGTTTTTTTAACCTTCACAAGGACCGGGCGTAGCCACACTTGATTCAATTAAAGTTGGAGAAACTGACACCCACCAGCAACCTGTGTGCGAAGCACGTCGGTAGAACCAGTCTCGCGTAAGCGTACGCCTAATGTCGGTCTGGGCCGCTTCATCCAACAATACCGCCGAATCAAAGTATAACATGCTGGTAAGCAGTATGACTTGTATCGCTCACAACTCACTTGTGTTCTACTCGTGCATATAACATCTATGCATAAACCTGGCTCGGATGCCACTGTTGGGAAACGTAGTAATTTCAAAAAAATTCCTACGCACACGCAAGATCATGGTGATGCATAATAACGAGAGGGGAGAGTGTCGTCCACGTACCCTCATAGACCGTAAGCGGAAGCGTTATGACAACGCGGTTGATGTAGTCGTATGTCTTCACGATCCGACCGATCCAAGTACCGAACACACGGCACCTCCGAGTTCAGCACACGTTCAGCTCGGTGACGTCCCATGAACTCACGATCCAGCAGAGCTTCGAGGGAGAGTTCCGTCAGCATGATGGCGTGATGACGGTGATGATGATGCTACCGACGCAGGGCTTCGCCTAAGCACCGCTACGATATGACCGAGGTGGATTATGGTGGAGGGGGGCACCGCACACGGCTAAAAGATCAACTGATCAACTTGTGTGTCTATGGGGTGCCCCCCTCCCCCGTATATAAAGGAGTGGAGGAGGGGAGGGGCCGGCCCTCTCTATGGCGCGCCCTAGGGGAGTCCTACTCCCAATGGGAGTAGGATTCCCCCCTTTCCCTAGTTGGAGTAGGAGAGGAAGGGAAGGAGGAGTACGAGAGAAGGAAAGGGGGGCCGCCACCCCCCAAACCTATTCCAATTTGGCCTCCTGCCCAAGGGGGGCGCACCAGCCCCATGTGGGCTGGTGTGCTTCCTTCTTATGGCCCATAAGGCCCATAACTTCTCTCGGGGGGTTCCGGTAACCTCCCGGTACTCCGGAAAAATGCCCGAACCACTCGGAACCTTTCCGATGTCCGAATATAGCCTTCCAATATATCAATCTTTACGTCTCGACCATTTCGAGACTCCTCGTCATGTCCATGATCTCATCTGGGACTCCGAACTACATTTGGTACATCAAAACACATAAACTCATATTACCGATTGTCACCGAACGTTAAGCGTGCGGACCCTACAGGTTCGAGAACTATGTAGACATGACCGAGACATGTCTCTGGTCAATAACCAATAGCGGAACCTGGATGCTCATATTGGCTCCTACATATTCTACGAAGATCTTTATCGGTCAAACCGCATAACAACATACGTTTGTTCCCTTTGTCATCGGTATGTTACTTGCCCGAGATTGGATCGTCGGTATCCCAATACCTAGTTCAATCTCGTTACCGGCAAGTCTCTTTACTCGTTCCGTAATACATCATCCCGCAACTAACTCATTAGTTGCATTGCTTGCAAGGCTTATAGGGATGTGCATTACCGAGAGGGCCCAGAGATATCTCTCCGACAATCAGAGTGACAAATCCTAATCTCGATCTATGCCAACTCAACAAGTACCATCGGAGACACTTGTAGAGCACCTTTATAATCACCCAGTTACGTTGTGAAGTTTGGTAGCACACAAAGTGTTCCTCCGGTATTCGGGAGTTGCATAATCTCATAGTCATAGGAACATGTATAAGTTATGAAGAAAGCAATAGCAACATACTAAACGATCAAGTGCTAAGATAACGGAATGGGTCAAGTCAATCACATCATTCTCTAATGATGTGATCCCGTTAATCAAATGCCAACTCATGTCCATGGCTAGGAAACTTAACCATCTTTGATTCAACGAGCTAGTCAAGTAGAGGCATACTAGTGACACTCTGTTTGTCTATGTATTCACACATGTACTAAGTTTCTAGTTAATACAATTCTAGCATGAATAATAAACATTTATCATGATATAAGGAAATATAAATAACAACTTTATTATTGCCTCTAGGGCATATTTCCTTCAATTGTTTTGCCTCCCAACGTATTCACCACAAGGGTGCTGTCAACAATAATAACTCATGCTACCCATATTCAACTGGACTTATGTGCCTAGATTTTTACTCACCACATGATGCTTGCCAAAAGAGAAAAATAAAAAGGAATAGAGAGAAAAACTTTGACTCTTTGCATAAAACTAAATACATAAAAGTAAAAGATAGGCCCTTCGCAGAGGGAAGCAGAGGTTGACATGCGCTTATTTGTTTGTATGCTCAACCCCTTAGTGCAAAAGAACGTCATGTTATATTGCCCCTTATGATAGCAACCTTTATTATGCAGTCTGTCGCTTTTATTCTTTGCCATCACAAGTTCGTACAACGCTCAATTTTCTTTTACACTAAATGATCTTACACTTTTAGAAGCAATTTTTATTGCCTTATTGCACCGATGACAACTTACTTGAAGGATCTTACTCAATCCTTAGGTAGGTATGGTGGACTCTTGAAAATAAGATTTGGGTTTAAGGGTTTTTGGATGCACAAGTAGTATCTCTACTTGGTACAGAGTATTTGGCTAGCAAAGATGGGGGCAAGCACCACATGTTGAAGGATCTACGACAATATAACTTTTATGTGAATATGAACAAACATAAATCATTACGTTGTCTTCCTTATCCAACGTCAACAATTTTGGCATATAATATTTTGATGGGGGATGACAATCACAAAAGATTTCCAAGATAGTGTATTTGCATGTGAAAGTTCTCTTCCTTATACTAATTATTCGTGAATTGCTTGTATGACCAAATTAAATTGTGATTGTCAAGCCTCAAAAGATTTCACTTTCTAAACCCAATGTGAAGCTACCAGTAGGCATGATATGATTTCAACTTCATGACATTCAATTTATTCAACAATTTACTCATAGGATATAAGTGAAGCACAAGAGAAATTCCAAAGAAAAGAGCCTCGTTGACGGGATGTGAATGCCGCTTACTTAGCCTCCTTGGCAACTATTTGAGGACTCTATTTTATTTAAAAACTTTCAGATCAAAGTATCTTATTAAAACAGCAAGCAAAACAAAATAAAATGACATTCCAAGGATAGCACACATCATGTGAAGAAGCAAAAACTTAGGCTCAACCGATACTAACCGATAATTGTTGATGAGAAAGGTGGGATGCCTACCAGGGCATCCCCAAGCTTAGATGCTTGAGACTTATTGAATATCATATTGGGATGCCTTGGGCATCCCCAAACTTGATGTTTTGTGTCTCCTTAATTCTTCTCATATCACGGTTTTCCTAAATCTCAAAAGCTTCATCCACACAAAACTCAACAAGAACTCGTGAGATAAGTTAGTATAAACCAGTGAAAAAATCTTATCATTCTCTGCTGTAGTGATACGTCTCCAACGTATCTATAATTTTTGATTGCTCCATGCTATATTATCTTCTGTTTTGGACATTATTGGGCTTTATTATCCACTTTTATATGTTTTTTGCCTATTTCAGAGTTTCGCAGAAAAAGAATATCAAACGGAGTCCAAACGGAATGAAACCTTCGGGAACGTGATTTTTTGGAACGAACAAGATCCAGGAGACTTGGACCCTACGTCAAGCAACCAACAGGGAAGCCACGAGGTAGGGGGGCGCGCCCTCCACCCTTCTGGGCCCCCTGTTGCTCCACCGATGTACTCTTCCTCCTATATATACCTACGTACCCCCAAACGATCAGAGACGGAGCCAAAAACCTAATTCCACCGCCACAACCTTCTGTACCCACGAGATCCCATCTTGGGGCCTGTTCCGGAGCTCCGCCGGAGGGGCATCCATCATGGAGGGCTTCTACATCAACACCATAGCCTCTCCGATGAAGTGTGAGTAGTTTACCTCAGACCTTCGGGTCCATAGTTATTAGCTAGATGGCTTCTTCTCTCTTTTGGATCTCAATACAATGTTCTCCCCCTCTCTCGTGGAGATCTATTCGATGTAATCTTCTTTTTGCGGTGTGTTTGTTGAGACCGATGAATTGTGGGTTTATGATCAAGTTTATCTATGAACAATATTTGAATCTTCTCTGAATTCTTTTATGTATGATTGGTTATCTTTGCAAGTCTCTTCGAATTATCAGTTTGGTTTGGCCTACTAGATTGATCTTTATTGCAATAGGAGAAGTGCTTAGCTTTGGGTTCAATCTTGCGGTGTCCTTTCCCAGTGACAGTAGGGGCAGCAAGGCACGTATTGTATTGTTTCCATCGAGGATAACAAGATGGGTTTTTTATCATATTGCATGAATTTATCCCTCTACATCATGTCATCTTGCTTAAGGCGTTACTCTGTTCTTATGAACTTAATACTCTAGATGCATGCTGGATAGCGGTCGATGTGTGGAGTAATAGTAGTAGATGCAGGCAGGAGTCGGTCTACTTGTCTCGGACGTGATGCCTATATACATGATCATACCTAGATATTCTCATAACTATGCTCAATTCTGTCAATTGCTCAATAGTAATTTGTTCACCCACCGTAAAATACTTATGCTCTTGAGAGAAGCCACTAGTGAAACCTATGGCCCCCGGGTCTATCTTCATCATATTAATCTCCCAACACTTAGTTATTTCCTTTGCTTTTTACTTTGCATCTTTATCACAAAAATACCAAAAATATTATCCTATCATATCTATCAGATCTCACTCTCGTAAGTGACCGTGTAGGGATTGACAACCCCTTATCACGTTGGTTGCGAGGATTTATTTGTTTGTGTAGGTGCGAGGGACTCGCGCGTAGCCTCCTACTCGATTGATACCTTGGTTCTCAAAAACTGAGGGAAATACTTACGCTACTTTGTTGCATCACCCTTTCCTCTTCAAGGGAAAACCAACGCAGTGCTCAAGAGGTAGCAAGAAGGATTTCTGGCGCCGTTGCCGGGGAGGTCTACGCAAAAGTCAACATACCAAGTACCCATCACAAACCCTTATCTCCCGCATTACATTATTTGCCATTTGCCTCTTGTTTTCCTCTCCCCCACTTCACCCTTGCCGTTTTATTTGCCCTCTCTTTTTTGTTCGCCTCTTTTTCGCTTGCTTTTTGTTTGCTCGTGTGTTGGATTGCTTGTTTGTCACGATGACTCTACCAAGATTTGGTGATCTTCACCTTAAAAGGTTAGAAGAGATCGAAAGTAACGTCAGGAGTTTTATGGTTTTGCAATTTGAGCATAATAATTTCTTCAGAAACGAGCTTAAGGAACAAAAAAGCTTTATGATTTATATGAATAAAGAGCTCGATGATATGTCTAAAGAATTTGATGGTTTGAGATCCCAAATTGCTCGTCTTGAAAAGTTGGTAGCTGAAATATCGGACAAGCAAGCTATCTTAGTTAATAAGATGGCCGCTAAACCGGATTTCTATGAAAATAAAGATGAATATCTAAAAGTTATTGATGTGTCCCCTATTAAATCTTTGTTTTGTAATATGAATCTTGATAATGATAGGACTGAATATGATCCACCTTTACCTAGAAGGCGTTCTAAAAATTCGGAGTTTTTAGATCTTGATGATAAAATTGATAAAAGTGGGATTGAAGAAATCAAAACCCTAGATGTTAATAAACCCACTATTTTGGATTTCAAGGAATTTAATTATGAAAATTGCTCTTTGATAGATTGTATTTCCTTGTTGCAATCCGTGCTAAATTCTCCTCATGCTTATAGTCAAAATAAAGCCTTTGCCAAACATATCGTTGACGCCTTGATGCAATCTTATGAAGAAAAGCTTGAGTTGGAAGTTTCTATCCCTAGAAAACCTTATGATGAGTGGGAACCTACTATTAAAATTAAGATTAAGGATCATGAGTTCTATGCTTTATGTGATTTGGGTGCTAGTGTTTCCACTATTCCCAAAACTTTGTACCATTTGCTAGGTTTCCGTGATTTTGATGATTGCTCTTTAAACTTGCACCTTGCGGATTCCACTATTAAGAAACCTATGGGAAGAATTAATGATGTTCGTATTGTTGCAAATAGGAACTATGTGCCCGTAGATTTTATTGTTCTTGATATAGATTGCAATCCTCCATGTCCTATTATTCTTGGTAGACCTTTCCTTAGAACGATCGGTGCAATTATTGATATGAAGGAAGGGGATATTAGATTCCAATTTCCGTTAAAGAAAGGCATGGAACACTTCCCTAGGAAGAAAATAAAATTACCATATGAATCTATCATGAGAGCCACTTATGGATTGCCTACCAAAGATGGCACTACCTAGATCTATCCTTGCTATTATGCCTAGCAAGGGGCGTTAAACGATAGCGCTTGTTGGGAGGCAACCCAATTTTATTTTTAGTTTTTTTTTTGCTTTTTGCTTATGTTTAGGAATAAATCTGTGTTCTAGCCTCTGGTTAGATGTGTTTATATGTTTTAATTAGTGTTTGTGCCAAGTTAAACCTATAGGATCTTCTTGGATGATAGTTATTTGATCTTACAGAAATTTCCAGGAACTTTCTGTTCATGAAAATAATTGTTAAAAATCACCAGAACGTGATAAAATATTGATTCCAATTTCTTATGTTCAATAAACAAATTGTCTAGGTCGTCCTATTGTGGCTGATTTTTTGGAGTTCCAGAAGGTTGCTAGCCTCTTCGGTACCATGCATTGCCCTTTCTCACATTGAGAGTTGTTGCAAACTTCGCCGGTGCATCCAAACCCCGTGATATGATATGCTCTTTCACACATAAACCTCCTTATATCTTCCTCAAAACAGCCACCATACCTACCTATTATGGCATTTCCATAGCCATTCCGAGATATATTGCCATGCAACTTTCCACCATTCCGTTTATCATGACACGTTCATCATTGTCATATTGCTTGGCATGATCATGTAGTTGACATAGTATTTGTGGCAAAGCCACCGTTCATAATTCTTTCATACATGTCACTCTTGGTTCATTGCATATCCCGGTACACCGCCGGAGGCATTCATATAGAGTCATACTTTGTTCTAGTATCGAGTTGTAATCATTGAGTTGTAAATAAATAGAAGTGTGATGATCATCATTTTCTAGAGCATTGTCCCAAGTGAGGAATATATAAAAAAAGAGAAAGGCCATAAAAAAAGAGAAGGCCCAAAAAATGAGAGAAAAAGAGAGAAGGGACAATGCTACTATCCTTTACCACACTTGTGCTTCAAAGTAGCACCATAATCTTCATGATAAAGAGTCTCTTGTTTTGTCACTTTCATATACTAGTGGGAATTTTTCATTATAGAACTTGGCTTGTATATTCCAACAATGGGCCTCCTCAAGTGCCCTAGGTCTTTGTGAGCAAGCAAGTTGGATGCACACCCACTTAGTTTCTTTTGTTGAGCTTTCATACATTTATAGCTCTAGTGCATCCGTTGCATGGCAATCCCTACTCCTTGCATTGACATCAATCGATGGACATCTCCATAGCTCATTGATTAGCCTCGTTGATGTGAGACTTTCTCCTTTTTGTCTTCTCCACATAACCCCCATCATCATACTCTATTCCACCCATAGTGCTATGTCCATGGCTCGTGCTCATGTATTGCGTGAAAGTTTATAGGTTTGAGATTACTAAAGTATGAAACAATTGCTTGGCTAGTTATCGGGGTAGTGCATGATGAGAGCATTCTTGTGTGACGAAAATGGAGCATGACTAAACTATATGATTTTGTAGGGATGAACTTTCTTTGGCCATGTTATTTTGAGAGGACATAATTGCTTAGTTAGTATGCTTGAAGTATTATTATTTTTATGTCAATATGAACTTTTATCTTGAAGCTTTCGGATCTGAATATTCATACCACAATTAAGAAGAATTACATTGAAATTATGCCAAGTAGCATGTAGCAAATCACTAAAATTATTATTCAACATTGCATACTGAATGCCTCCGCATATTTAATACTCCTATCCTCAAATAGAATTATTAAACAAGCAAACATATGCAAACAATGCAAACATAACAGCAATCTGCCAAAACAATACAGTCTGTAAAGGATGCAAGAGCATTAATACTTCCCTAACTCCAAAAACTATAAAATTTTACCACACTATATAAAATTTGTCAGATCTTATTATGCAAAAAGTTTCAACATTTTATCACATTCTGACTTTTCTTGGGAATTTTTGCAACAGCGGTAAACTTTCTGTTTTCAAACAGCAACATGTAGACTTGCAAAATAAGCATAGTAAAGGCTATCAATGCCACTTTTATTGAAATAAGAGATGAAAAACATTATTCTAAATAACAGCAAGCAAATCCTAACAAAATAAATTGACGCTCCACGCAAAATACATCATGTGACGAATGAAAACATAGCTCCAAGTGAGGTTACCGATAATGTTGGAGACGAAAGAGGGGATGCCTTCCAGGGCATCCCCAAGCTTAGTTGCTTGTATCTTCCTTGAATATCACCTTGGGGTGCCTTGGGCATCCCCAAGCTTAGTGTCTTGTCACTCCTTATTCTCCTCATATCGATATCTCACCCAGAACTTGAAAACTTCAATCACACAAAACTTAACGGAACTTCATGAGATAGGTTAGTATGATAAAGAGCAAACCATTTCACTTTGGTACTGTCAAATACAAGATTCATAATTGTTTTCACACAATGCCTACTGTAGCATATCATTTCCACAATTTATATTGAGCAATATAAGCCATAGAAACTAGGAAACAAGCACACTATGCATTGAAAACAGAATCTGTCAAAAACAGAACAGTATGTAGTGATCTGTACGCAAACCATACTTATGTTACTCCAAAAATTCTGAAAATTTAGGACTACGTGAGCAATTTGTATATTAATATTCTTCAAAAAGAATCAACTCAAAAGCACCCTTCTGTTAAAAATAAGAATTATTTTTGTGAGCGCATAAGTTTCTGTTTTCAGCAAGATCAAAGCAACTGTCACCCAACAAGATCCTAAAGGCTTTACTTGGGATTTATTGAAACAAAAGCTATAAAACATGATTACTACAGTAGCCTAATCATGTGAACACACAAAAACAGTAGGTAAAAGTGTTGGGTTGTCTCCGAACAAGCGCTTTTCTTTAATGCCTTTTAAGTTAGGTGTAACGCCCACGATGCGGCTATATCTCTCACATGTCGAGGCACGACTTAGAGGCGTAACCGCATTGTAGGTTTTGTCGCAAGAAGGGTCATCTTCACACAATCCCATGTAATGAACAAGAATGGGATAAAGAGTTGGCTTACAATCGCCACTTCACACAATACATAAATAAATTCATACATCATTCAAGATACACACATAGACCGACCACGGTCAAATCCAGATAAAAAGAAGATAACCCCAAATGCTAGATCCCCGATCGTCCCAACTGGGCTCCACTACTGATCATCAGGAAACGAAACATGGTAACGACCAAGGTCCTCGTCGAACTCCCACTTGAGCTCGGTTGCATCACCTACACTGGTATCGTCGGCACCTGCAACTATTTTGGTAGAATCTGTGAGTCACGAGGACTCAGCAATCTCACACCCGCGAGATCAAGACTATTTAAGCTTATGGGTAGGAAAGGGTAGTGAGGTGGAGCTGCAGCAAGCACTAGCATGTATGGTGGCTAACATACGCAAATAAGAGCGAGAAGAGGAGCAACGGAACGGTCGTCAACTAGTAATGATAAAGAAGTGATCCTGAACTCCTTCTTACGTCAAACATAACCCAAAAGCCGTGTTCTCTTCCCGGACTCCGCCGAAAAGAGACCATCACGGCTACACACGCGGTTGATGCGTTTTAATTAAGTCAAGTGTCAAGTTCTCTACAACCAAACATTAACAAATTCCCATCTGCCACATAACCACGGGCACGGCTTTCGAAAGATAATACCCTGCATGGGTGTCCCAACTTAGCCCATTATAAGCTCTCACGGTCAATGAAGGATATTCCTTCTCCCGGGAAGACCCGATCAGTCTCGGAATCCCGGTTTACAAGACATTTCGACAATGGTAAAACAAAACCAGCAAAGCCGCCCGATGTGTCGACAATCCCGATAGGAGTCGCACGTATCTCGTTCTCAGGACACACCGGATAAGCGAAGCGTACACGTACCGACGTAACCCAAGTTGCCGAGGGATGGTCCCGCACGCTGCTCTAGTTTGGACCAACACTTCGACAAGCACTGGCCCGGGGGGTAAAATAAAGATGACCCTCGGGATGCGCGACTCCCAAGGGAAAAAGGCTAGGTGAGGCAAATGTAAAACCAAGGTTGGGCCTTGCTGGAAGAGTTTTATTCAAAGCGAACTGTCAAGGGGGTCCCATAAATCACCCAACCGCGTAAGGGACGCAAAATCAAGGAACATAACACCGGTATGACGGAAACTAGGGCGGCAGGAGTGGAACAAAACACCAGGCATAAGGCCGAGCCTTCCACCCTTTACCAAGTATATATAGATGCATTAATTAAATGAGGGATATTGTGATATCCCAACATATCCATGTTCCAACATGGAACCAACTTCAACTTCACCTGCAACTAGCAACGCTATAAGAAGGGCTGAGCAAAAGCGGTAACTTAGCCAAACAACGGTTTGCTAGGAAAGGATGGTTAGGGGCTTGACATGGCAACATGGGAGGCATGATATAGCAAGTGGTAGGTAGTGCAGCATAGCAATAGAGCGAACAACTAGCAAGCAAAGATAGAAGTGATTTCGAGGGTATGGTCATCTTGCCTGAGATCCCGCAAGGAAGAAGAACGAGTCCATGAAGAAGACAAACGGACGAAGTCAAACGAATCCTCACAACTCCGGAACGAAACCGAAGCTAACGAGAGAAGCAACCCGGAAAGAAACAAACAACATAGTAAACAACCACCACATACACATGGCATGATGCACAATCAAGTATGATGCATGTCCGGTTTAATGATTCATGGCATGGCAAATGCAACAAACAACACTACAAATTAAGTGGAGCTCAATATGCAACGAGTTGCATATTGACGAAACACCACATTCAGATTATTTAGTTCACTCCCATTTAAGCTAGTCAACAATATTAAATGTTGTTAAACATGGCAAGAGGTGAAGCATAGTAAGACTATCTATCTAGGCAAGTTTAAATGAGGCCGGAACAACAAACAACAAATCCGGAAAAATCCCCATATGCATATTTTAGATTTGGTACTGTTCTGCCTAAAACCATATTTTATTGTTGTTAAACAGGAAAATAAAGTGCAACATGTTAATCTATGCATTTTTCCACCCCATTTACATATTAAGTTTATTAAATTCGGAGCTACGGTTATTTAGTTATGAAATAAATCATTTTAACATGGCATTCGAGCAAATTTAAACAAACAGCATTTTAAACATTTTAAACATGGATGAAAGTTGCATATTATGAGACTAGACAGAAATCTAAGCATTTTTCATATATGAAGTCTTTACATATGATGCACCACTTGTGAGTTATTAAATGCATGAACTCTAGGGGTTTTTCTGCAAACTGTAATTCACTGGAATATTAGACAAATTTGCCGGACTGATAAAAAAATAAACAGGCCGAAACTGGCTGGCCCAAAGTGCACAGGGGAGGGTTGGGGCTGCTCACCCATGGGCTCGGCCTAGGAGTTGGGGGGAGGCCGCTGGGCCTGACGCTTCTCCACGCTGGCGCCAGATCGGGTCAACGACGGGGAGGCGCTCGTCCTGTCGCTCGAAGCAGAGGAAGCCAGCAGGCGCGGGACTTGGGGACGAGCGCTCCGGCGAGTGACTTGGCGAAGGCAGCGGCGAGGAGAAGGACTCCGGCGAGGACAGGCGCGAGCTCAGGCTACAGATCGACGGGACTTGGGTCTCGGGGCGCGGCCATCCAATGGCGTCGGGCAGGGAGGCCCACGGGCGGCGAAGACGGCGAGTGGACAAGGCGCTGCTGCGCTGGCGCGGTGCGCGAGGCTGAGGCCATAGGAAGGAACAGGCCAGGCGCTGCACGAAGCACCAAGGGGCGGCCATGGCGTGGAGCTCCTGGTTCCTGCGGGGCAGAGAGAAAAACTGAGAGAAAGAGAAGAAAGGGAGGAGAGGCGACGAGGCCTGCTGGGAGTGGTTGTCGGCGGCGACACGGGATTGCAGGGACGGAGAGGGGCGGCGAATCTCCGGATCTGGCCGGAGATGGCAAGGACGAAGGCGACATGGGGTTTCCTCGGGGCTAGGCCTCTCAGGTGGCCCTGCCTGCTTAAGGTCGTCCAGACTTGCACAAAACGGCGGTGATAGCAGGGTCAGTCGGTCCGGCGAGCGGAGAAAAGGAGGAGAAGCTAAGGTAGGGCGGCATGGACCTGCTGCTGGTCCGAGGCGAGCTGAGCAGAGGGGCGCCGGCCTTGGCATGACGGCAGCGGTGCAGACGAACGGGACGGGGAGGAGGCCCTGGAGGTCGAGGATGACTGGGGGCGATGGCCTGGAGCAGCTGCTGGTTCGGTGACTGGCCTCGGGAGGAGTCGAGGGGAGCCATGGGAGGGCTCTGGTTGGTGGGAATTTTGGATCGGGGAAGATCCCGAGGAAGATGTGGGAGAGAGTGGCGGCGGCGGCTAGGAGGATCCCTAGAAATTAGGGATTTGGTCTCGGTTTAGACTATATATAGCGAGTGGGTTAGGTTAGGGGCTACCTAGTCCCTCCGATTGAAATCGGACGGTTGAGAAAAATAAGCTAGGAGAGTCCAACAAAGAAAACGGTGATGTTTTATAGATGTTTGGGGATGATCCTGACCCAACGGTAACGAAAGTCCAGTTCAGGTTCGGGACAGCTTCGGACGCGCACACAAGGGGGTTTGTGCACTGTACAGAGAGACTCCGGTTTAGGCAAGAGGGCAAACGAATAACAAGGTTTGACTCGGAACGGTCAACGAAACCAAGGGGGAACACGGCAACTACGAGCGGATGCAAGTTTTAAAAACAATAATGGCAACGAGGTGCCGATGCAATGCGGATGATGCCATGATGAAATGCAACAAACAAATAACTACACGCGATGATAACGAAAAACAAGGAAGGCATCTGGAGCGTCGGTCTCGGGGAGTTACAACACTCCACCACTACGAGAGGATCTCGTCCCGAGATCTAAGGACAGCACCGGAGAGAAACGGAAGAGGAAGAGGTAAAACAAAGTTGCTTCTTCGACAAACGAGTGAAACCACGAACCTTGAGAGGTTGGACAACTTGAAAGAAAGAATACAACAGAGACAAACAAGATTGCAAACACTCTATTGGCAAAGAGGAACAAGGAACATCACGAGAACCTTGTAGGTTGAAATACATGAATGGAAAAATCAATGAACGAGAATTACTTTGAAACCACTCCGGTTTAAACAAAATAGAGAAGGAATGAGAGCGAAAAGAATTCAGACAGCACTCCGGTAGAAAAGAGAAGGAAAACTTGATAAGATCAAAAGAATTTGAAAGATATCACAACACTCCAGTTAAATGGATAAGCACGAAAAGAACACGATCCTCACAAAACGAGGTGATGGGTGAAGGGAGCAACCTCACAATGCCTCCGGAAACAATGCATGATAGTTAGATAGTTGGAATGAATAGAACGAAGAATGAAACCAACATCTCCTACCATAAATGAATTTGAAAGAGCATCCTTAAGAAGTAGGATTGAACGGAGTTGTTTGAAAAACAACAACGGTAAGAATAAGCTTGTAGCGGGCTTATGGAAACATCTCAAAATTATGAGGTGAGCTTCTGCCACTAACGAAAACAATTGCTTGCTTGAGATCAACGAAGAGATGAAAACTTCTCTCGCCGAGAGGATAGGAGAAAATTTGGATCATTGATAGACACCACAATTAGCAACATTCCTTCGACAAGGCTTTTAAGTGAAATCTATACCAAGATAACTCCAACAAAGAGATTGGTGGATTTCAAATATCTCATTCTTGACAACATGTGAATCATGAAACGCGAACTCAAATTGTCAAGAATGACATAACACCACCTCAAATGATAAGGTAGAACGAATCGCACTTTAGAATGCAAGATGAAGAATGCTTGGACTCCACAAAACAAAACATGTGTAGAACACCATGTTTATCTTTGAGTATAGCTTGGCGGATCATAACTTCGAGAGAAATCTTGAAGAACAATTGAAGAATGAAAAGAATCTTTGATGCACCACCATTTAGAGCCTCCATGAAGAACTCCGGTAATGAAAGGATGATAAAAGGAAAGAGAAGTTGAAAACACAAGGTGAAGCCTTGCAATGATTTAGATGTAGCTTCGCGACGATATAATGCGGAAAAACTTAGAACTCCGGAAAAGAAAGATGAAGCAACTCGAACCAAGAATGTGATATGATGAACAACTCCGGAAAGAAGAAATTAATCACTTGGATGAAACAAGAATAAGAATTATGTTATGCATATCCTTCACCAATTTAAATTGATGACAAGCAACGGATTTGGCATGCCACTTATTTCTCGTAGAAAGGATTAAGATAGATATTGCGCAAACTTGGGAAGGTCTTCATCGAACCACCAGTAGGATTGAAACAACGAATAAATTGATATGATAACGAAGGAAGAGAAATCTTGAACGAACCACCGTAAGAATTGAAATGAAAGAAGAAAAGATAAAGAAACACCAGGAAGAATTAGAAAATGAACGAAGATACTTGAGAGAATTTAGATACAAGTGAACGCAGAGATCCCGAGCTGATTAGATAATACTTGAATGATGCACCGATATGATTTGGAGAACGAGAACTGAAAGCTTGAATGAATAATTCTGAGATGATGGGCTCCGGAGAATCAAACTGAAAAGACTCATGAATTGCTCCGGATGGGTGAAAAGAATTCTCACAATCGAAAACAATTATGAGAGGATGGCATCAAGCTATAACCATGAATCTTGAAGAGAATGGAGCAAGATTTAAGAGAAACTCTTCTTCGGTCTTCAAAATCCGAGAATGACGATGAGAAACACCACCATGAATTGTTGAGGCACTCCGAAATGAAAATTAGAAAGATTGAACCAACAATGAAAAGAATTTGGAAGATCTTGTAGAAAGACATTTGACTGATGATAATTCATTCTTACGTCAAAATTGAAATGAATTTGGGAATAGCTCCGAAAAGAATTAGAAGAGTCAGGTAAGATCCTGGGAAAAGACCTGTTGGGTTAGGGCCCACTCAAAAGATACACCGTTGAATGATTAAAAGAAAGATTGCGCCGGTAGAATTAAATGGCTCAAAAGAGATAACAACCTCGAGATAGCTTGAACGGATTGGGAATGGAAATGTGAATCTTCTGAGATATCTTGTACACTCCGGAACCAATGAAAATAGTGAGAGGTGCACCGGCATGAGAAAGCATTGAAGCGAGGAAAGGAATATGATCAACACTAAAAGCTTGAATTGAATCCATCGGAAAATAAAACGAGTGAAGAGTGACGAACTTGATGAATCCTTTAGCATCTTCATAAGAAACACCGGGTAAAACATTGATTGAACAAAAAATGAAGAGACTTCACATCAATAAAAAGGATACTTGATTAAGAAATCCGCGTCCTTGAGGAAAAAGGGTGGGAGGGAGGGAAAACAAAGGCAACTTGGGTCGGATGAAACGAACACCGTTGAGAAAAAACTGCGGGATGATCTTGCGAATGTTGAAATGATCGGATCCACTTGAAGAGAAGCACGCCGATTGGAAAAGAATTAACATGGCGACCTCGATGATCAAGAAGGATTAGTATTCACATAGCAATATGAGAACACCGTTTAGGAAAGGTATGGAATCAACACTTGGCATTGAAGCAACTCGAATACCACAAAACAAAACAAAACAAAACAAAGGATTTGGCTTGCAGAATAAGTCGGAAACAAACATATGATAGATCCCATATCGTATCATGTGTGTGTTGGAAAGATATCCTACGAGATACTTGAATTCCCACTTATAAACTCCCGAAACTTTCTGGTTATGCAATCTGGTGTTGGGGATACAGGGGACACAAAATATATCACCCAAACTAACAATCCCTAGATCCAGCTGTATCCATCCGTCAACACATAACCAAGAAACCTTCGGAAATCGTGTACCTCAACCTTCGAAAAGCATCCGTTATATGAGTTATGGCAATACTCCCGAACTCCCGCCCCAGTACTGGGTGGCATCGAGGTGATCTCACCAACAACTACATAAAAGAGATTTTCGATGTCGGTGAAACTCAGGTATCCCATAACTGCAACGATAAAATTGTGACGACAACACCTCGGAGCTCAACTCCCCGGGACACTGCCACAACCCCTAAATGTCAGGAGGCACCAAGAACAATGTTCTCGTCACAAAACCATCGAAACGATTCCAAGATACCCGCGTGATCCTAAAAATTTTTTTTAGTGAAATTTGGGGAGAGGAGAGTCAAAACATCTACGTCAGGAGTCCTCACCAGAGCGACGAAGGGACTGAGGAGTAAAAAGAATCCTACTCTCCGATATATATAATCCTAAGACTCAAAACATTTTTGTTCTAGACTCAACAACGTCAGCGATTCGATCAAGCAGGGGGCTCCTAAGTCGGGGATGGCTCTGATACCAACTTGTAACGCCCACGATGCGGCTATATCTCTCACATGTCGAGGCACGACTTAGAGGCGTAACCGCATTGTAGGTTTTGTCGCAAGAAGGGTCATCTTCACACAATCCCATGTATGAACAAGAATGGGATAAAGAGTTGGCTTACAATCGTCACTTCACACAATACATAAATAAATTCATACATCATTCAAGATAT
The DNA here is from genome assembly GCF_018294505.1 of Triticum aestivum. Lineage (NCBI taxonomy): Eukaryota > Viridiplantae > Streptophyta > Magnoliopsida > Poales > Poaceae > Triticum > Triticum aestivum. The sequence continues at coordinate 317,955,384 of NC_057799.1, forward strand.
ACACATAGACCGACTACGGTCAAATCCAGATAAAAAGAAGATAACCCCAAATGCTAGATCCCCGATCGTCCCAACTGGGCTCCACTACTGATCATCAGGAAACGAAACATAGTAATGACCAAGGTCCTCGTCGAACTCCCACTTGAGCTCGGTTGCATCACCTACACTGGTATCGTCGGCACCTGCAACTGTTTTGGTAGAATCTGTGAGTCACGAGGACTCAGCAATCTCACACCCGTGAGATCAAGACTATTTAAGCTTATGGGTAGGAAAGGGTAGTGAGGTGGAGCTGCAGCAAGCACTAGCATGTATGGTGGCTAACATACGCAAATAAGAGCGAGAAGAGGAGCAACGGAACGGTCGTCAACTAGTAATGATCAAGAAGTGATCCTGAACTCCTTCTTACATGAAACATAACCCAAAAGATGTGTTCTCTTCCCGGACTCCGCCGAAAAGAGACCATCACGGCTACACATGCGGTTGATGCGTTTTAATTAAGTCAAGTGTCAAGTTCTCTACAACCGGACATTAACAAATTCCCATCTGCCACATAACCGCGGGCACGGCTTTCGAAAGATAATACCCTGCAGGGGTGTCCCAACTTAGCCCATTATAAGCTCTCACGGTCAACGAAGGATATTCCTTCTCCCGGGAAGACCCGATCAGTCTCGGAATCCCGGTTTACAAGACATTTCGACAATGGTAAAACAAAACCAGCAAAGCCGCCCGATGTGTCGACAATCCCGATAGGAGTCGCACGTATCTCGTTCTCAGGACACACCGGATAAGCGAAGCGTACACGTACCGACGTAACCCAAGTTGCCGAGGGATGGTCCCGCACGGTGCTCTAGTTTGGACCAACACCTAGACAAGCACTGGCCCGGGGGGGTAAAATAAAGATGACCCTCGGGATGCGCGACTCCCAAGGGAAAAAGGCTAGGCGAGGCAAATGTAAAACCAAGGTTGGGCCTTGCTGGAAGAGTTTTATTCAAAGCGAACTGTCAAGGGGGTCCCATAAATCACCCAACCGCGTAAGGGACGCAAAATCAAGGAACATAACACCGGTATGACGGAAACTAGGGCGGCAGGAGTGGAACAAAACACCAGGCATAAGGCCGAGCCTTCCACCCTTTACCAAGTATATATAGATGCATTAATTAAATGAGGGATATTGTGATATCCCAACATATCCATGTTCCAACATGGAACCAACTTCAACTTCACCTGCAACTAGCAACGCTATAAGAAGGGCTCAGCAAAAGCGGTAACTTAGCCAAACGACGGTTTGCTAGGAAAGGATGGTTAGGGGCTTGACATGGCAACATGGGAGGCATGATATAGCAAGTGGTAGGTAGCTCAGCATAGCAATAGAGCAAACAACTAGCAAGCAAAGATAGAAGTGATTTCGAGGGTATGGTCATCTTGCCTGAGATCCCGCAAGGAAGAAGAACAAGTCCATGAAGAAGACAAACGGACGAAGTCGAACGAATCCTCACAACTCCGGAATGAAACCGAAGTTAATGAGAGAAGCAACCCGGAAAGAAACAAACAACATAGTAAACAACCACCACATACACATGGCATGATGCACAATCAAGTATGATGCATGTCCGGTTTAATGATTCATGGCATGGCAAATGCAACAAACAACACTACAAATTAAGTGGAGCTCAATATGCAACGAATTGCATATTGACGAAACACCACATTCGGATTATTTATTTCACTCCCATTTAAGCTACTCAACAATATTAAATGTTGTTAAACATGGCAAGAGGTGAAGCATAGTAAGACTATCTATCTAGGCAAGTTTAAATGAGACCGGAACAACAAACAACAAACCCGGAAAAATCCCCATACGCATATTTTAGATTTGGTACTGTTCTGCCTAAAACCATATTTTATTGTTGTTAAACAGGAAAATAAAGTGCAACATGTTAATCTATGCATTTTTCCACCCCATTTACATATTAAGTTTATTAAATTCGGAGCTACGGTTATTTAGTTATGAAATAAATCATTTTAACATGGCATTCGAGCAAATTTAAACAAACAGCATTTTAAACATTTTAAACATGGATGAAAGTTGCATATTATGAGACTAGACAGAAATCTAAGCATTTTTCATATATGAAGTCTTCACATATGATGCACCACTTGTGAGTTATTAAATGCATGAACTCTAGGGTTTTTTCTGCAAACTGTAATTCACTGGAATATTAGACAAATTTGCCGGACTGATGAAAAAAACTAAACAGGCCGAAATTGGCTGGCCCAAAGTGCACAGGGGAGGGCTGGGGCTGCTCACCCATGGGCTCGGCCCAGGAGTTGGGGGGAGGCCGCTGGGCCTGGCGCTTCTCCACGCTGGCGCCAGATCGGGTCAACGACGGGGAGGCGCTCATCCTGTCGCTCGAAGCAGAGGAAGCCAGCAGGCGTGGGACTTAAGGACGAGCGCTCCGGCGAGTGACTTGGCGAAGGCAGCGGCGAGGAGAAGGACTCCGGCGAGGACAGGCGCGAGCTCGGGCTACAGATCGACGGGACTTGGGTCTCGGGGCAGCGGGGCGGCGGCCATCCATGGCGTCGGGCAGGGAGGCCCACGGGCGGCGAAGACGGCGAGTGGACAAGGTGCTGCTGCGCTGGCGCGGCGCGCGAGGCTGAGGCCACAGGAAGGAACAGGCCAGGCGCTGCACGAAGCACCAAGGGGCGGCCATGGCGTGGAGCTCCTGGTTCCTGCGGGGCAGAGAGAAAAACTGAGAGAAAGAGAAGAAAGGGAGGAGAGGCGACGAGGCCTGCTGGGAGTGGTTGTCGGCGGCGACACGGGACTGCGGGGACGGAGAGGGGCGGCGAACCTCCGGATCTGGCCGGAGATGGCAAGGACGAAGGCGACATGGGGTCTCCTCGGGGCTAGGTCTCTCGGGTGGCCCTGCCTGCTTAAGGTCGTCCAGACTTGCACAAAACGGCGGTGACAGCAGGGTCAGTCGGTCCGGTGAGCGGAGAAAAGGAGGAGAAGCTAAGGTAGGGTGGCATGGACCTGCTGTTGGTCCGAGGCGAGCTGAGCAGAGGGGCGCCGGCCTTGGCGTGACGGCAGCGGTGCAGACGAACGGGACGGGGAGGAGGCCGTGGAGGTCGAGGATGACTGGGGGCGACGTCCTGGAGCAGCTGCTGGTTCGGTGACTGGCCTCGGGAGGAGTCGAGGGGAGCCATGGGAGGGCTCTGGTTGGTGGGAATTTTGGATCGGGGAAGATCCCGAGGAAGATGCGGGAGAGAGTGGCGGCGGCGGCTAGGAGGATCCCTAGAAATTAGGGATTTGGTCTCGGTTTAGACTATATATAGCGAGTGGGTTAGGTTAGGGGCTACCTAGTCCCTCCGATTGAAATCGGACAGTTGAGAAAAATAAGCTAGGAGAGTCCAACAAAGAAAACTGTGATGTTTTATAGATGTTTGGGGATGATCCGAACCCAACGGTAACGAAAGTCCCGTTCAGGTTCGGGACAGCTTCGGACGCGCACACAAGGGGGTTTGTGCACTGTACAGAGAGACTCCGGTTTAGGCAAGAGGCCAAACGAATAACAAGGTTTGACTCGGAACGGTCAACGAAAGCAAGGGGGAACACGGCAACTACGAGCGGATGCAAGTTTTAAAAACAATAACGACAACGAGGTGCCGATGCAATGCGGATGATGCCATGATGAAATGCAACAAACAAATAAATACACGCGACGATAACGAAAAACAAGGAAGGCATCTGGAGCGTCGGTCTCAGGGCGTTACATTAGGCATGATGATTTGAATGATGCTCGCATAAAAGATAAGAATTGAAACATAAAGAGAGCATCATGAAGCATATGACTAGCACATTTAGGTCTAACCCACTTCCTATGCATAGGGATTTTGTGAGCAAACAACTTATGGGAGCAGGAATCAACTAGCATAGGAAGGCAAAACAAGTGCAACTTCAAAACAATCAACACAAAGAGAAGAAACTTGATATTATTGAGATATGAAAGAGCATAAGTTCCTTCCTCATAATAATTTTCAGAGGCATAATGAATGGATTCAATAATATAACTATCACATACAGCACTCTTTTCATGATGCACAAGCATAGAAGATTTATTGCTCTTTATGGCATACATGTCATCATAATAATCATCATAGATAGCAACTTTATTGTCATAGTCAATTGAAACCTCTTCCAAAATAGTGGATGTATTACTAAATAAAGTCATGACCTCTCCAAATCCACTTTCATCAATATTGTATAAGATTCAACACCCTCCAAAATAGTGGGATCACTACTACCTAGAGTTGACACTCTTCCAAACCCACTTTTATCAATGTAATCATCATAAATAGGAGGCATGCTATCATCATAATAAATTTTCTTATCGAAGTAGAAGGAATCAAAGGATCATATCATTAAGCAAAGCATCCCCAAGCTTAGGACAAGCATTATTTCCAGCAAAAAATCTTCAAACATGTCATACTCATTAAACATAGCATCCCCAAGCTTGTGGTTTTGCATATCATCACAATCATTCTTATCAATATCATGAATGGCACCAATAGTATAGCAAACATTATTACCATATTCTTCCAAGCAAGTGCTAAAAATATTTTCAAGATCATAAGGGATACCATTGTCTTTCCAATCATAATCATTACAAAAAGTAGTAGGTATCACAAAATCATACTCAATATCATCATCCCCCATCAATATATTTTCAAGAGCATTTTTGTCATGACTTGTGCAATCATCATTAGCATTTTGGATATTCAAAGAATTCACACTAAAAACTTTGCAATCATGCTCATCATTCAAATATTTTGTGCCAAGCATTTTATTGACTTCTTCTTCTAACAATTGAGCACAATTTTCTGAACCATCATTTTAAAGAAAGATATTATAAAGATGATCAATAATGGGATGCGACCTAAATTCCATTTTTTGTAGTTTTCTTTTTTTATAAACCAAACTAGTGATAAAACAAGAAACTAAAAGATTCAATTGCAAGATCTAAAGATATACCTTCAAGCACTCACCTCCCCGGCAACGGCGCCAGAAAAGAGCTTGATGTCTACTACGCAACTTTATTCTTGTAGACACATGTTGGGCCTCCAAGCGCAGAGTTTTGTAGGACAGTAGCAATTTTCCCTCAAGTGGATGACCTAAGGTTTATCAATTCGTGAGAGGTGTAGGATGAAGATGATCTCTCTCAAACGATCCTGCAACCAAATACAAGAAATCTCTTGTGTCCCCAACACACCCAATACAATGGCAAATTGTATAGGTGCACTAGTTCGGCGAAGAGATGGTGATAAAAGTATAATATGGATGGTAGAAATATATTTTTATAATCTGAATAAATAAAAACAACAAGGTAGCAAATAGTAAACGGGCACAAAAACGGTATTGCAATACTTGAAAAAATGAGGCCTAGGGTCTGTACTTTCACTAGTGCAACCTCTCAACAATGCTAACATAGTTGGATCATATGATTATCCCTCAAAGTGCAATAAAGAATCACTCCCGAGTTCCTATTAGCAGAGAACAGAAGATAGAAATTGTTTGTAGGGTACGAAACCACCTCAAAGCTATTCTTTCCGTTCGATCTATTCAAGAGTTCGTACTAAAATAACACAAATCTATTCTTTACGTTCAATCTATCCTAGAGTTCGTACTAAAATAACACCAAAGCAAATTCATAATTCATAATACTCAATCCACACAAAGAACTACAAGGAGACCCCAAAGTTTCTATCGGAGAAAATATAATAAAAATGTGCATCAACCCCTATGCATAGATTACCCCAATGTCCCCGCGGGAATCCGCAAGTTGAGTGCCATAACGTATATCAAGTGAATCAATATGATACCCCATTATCACCTCAAGTATTCATACCGCAAGACATACATCATGTGTTCCCAAATCTGAACATTCAATCCGACATGACAAAACTTCAAAGGGTAAAGATTCAATTCATCACAACAAGAGTATAGAGGGAAGAAGATCCATCTATGTTAACAAAGCCCATGATATAGATCACGAGAGAGAGAGAGAGAGAGAGATGAAACACATAGCTACTAGTACAAACCCTCAACCCCGAGGGTGGAATACTCCCTCCTCATCGTGGTGGCCGCCGGGATGATGAAGATGGCCACCGGTCATGATCTCCCCCTCCGGCAGGGTGCCGGAACGGGCTCCCGGTTGGTCTTCGATGGCTATAGAGGCTTGCGGCGGCGGAACTTCCGATCTAGGTTAACCCCGAAGGGTTTCGGAATATTTGGGAATTTGTAGTGCAAAGAGGGGGTGCGGGAGGCCATCGAGGTGGGCACACCCACTTGGGCGCGCCCTGCTGGGTTGTGCCCCCCTTGGGGCACCACCCAGGTGCAACTCTGGCCCATTGGGTTCCCTCTGGTCCAAAAAAAACTCCAAAAAGTTTAATGGTGTTTGGACTCTGTTTGATATTGATTTCCTGCGATGTAAAAACAAGCAAAAAACAGCAACTGGCACTGGGCACTGGGTCAATAGGTTAGTCCCAAAAAATGATATAAAGTTGCTATAAAATGATTGTTAAACACCCAAGAATGATAAAATAACAGCATGAATACTTCATAAATTATAGATACGTTGGAGACGTATCAATAGCTCGTGAAGTTTTGAACATGACGGCGGGCGAGGGCGTTCAGGATTCCTTCATCTCGGCAGTTATGTCAGAATGTCGCTGGAATTTCCTAGCTGCTGCAATCTTCCATTTTGTTTTTGACTAGGAGGAATCTAGTCCAGAATTGCTAGACCGTTTCTCCGGCTGTTGTTTGATGTACATTAGATCCCATATGCTAGGTGACCTTGAGTTGCCTGGAGAGTATTCAACGTGGGGGAAGGGTGGGAAAAACTTTGTGTCCCGACAGGGTGCGAGTCCAGAGTTTTTGCGGCTGTGTCCCGCGGCTTCGCGGAATCCGACGTGCTAGGCTCATAATCCGGATTATTAACTAGGCACAGTTGCATAGACTCGAGGTCGTGTGCTGGATCAGAGCTTGACTTCGGGATCCTTCCAGAGAGGTCGGATTCAGACTAGACGACAGAACCTGGCGGTCCGAGACTTGCACACAATCCGTTCCTGGCTCCGGAGATCACAGGGGTGAGTTTTTGGCCAGGTCTTCGATGGTGGCGACTAAGTGGGTGATGGGTGGGACATAGATTTCCCTGTCGTTGGGTTTAAGCCCAATCCGATCGTAAATCGAGGAGTGGCCATCGGTAATCCCCATGGCTTGGATCCGGTCTAGTAACTCATTTAATAGCCAGAGATCTGTCGGGTCCATGTTCCGGGAGTACTCGAGGTCGGTTCATAGTATTGCCGCTTCGGGGGCGTTTGAGATCGCGTCGGGGCAGTGTCCGGCCAAGGCTGGCTCCGGGCCATCACAGGTGGAGACTAGATCCGTGCTTATGGCCGGATCCGAGGTGGTGGCCACCTCCGTGACGGGGTACACCGCACCGAAGTTAAGGCATCAGGATTTACGGGCTCTTCAGGCGAGGCTGAGTACCGTGTCAGAATAAGATCTCCCCGGGAGTTGGCGAAGAATTTTGAGCTTCCAAACCTGATCTCCTGGTCGGGGTGAGACTGCCAACTCGGCCAAGGCGGCCGGTCGGGCTAGCATGCAACACGATGTTGCCGAAAGCAAAAGGCTGTCCGGGAACGAAGACATCCCCATCGCGGATGCTATCGCTGATGACTAAGCGAGCCATCGATCTTTCAACGATCCTACAATGGAACTCTCATTGAAAGCACCAATGTCGGTGTCAAAACCGGCGGATCTCGGGTAGGGGGTCCTGAGTTGTAGATCTTGGATCGATGGGGAACAAGGAACGCAGAGATAGTATTTACCTAGGTTCGGGCCCTTCGAAGAGGTAAAACCCTAAGTCCTGCTTGATTGTATTGATGTGTTTGTATGACGGTTACAGAGTTGATCTACCACGAGATCGGATGAACTAAACCCTAGATGAGTAGGATGATGGTTCTAGCCTCTACAGACTAAACCCTCTGGTTTATATAGACACCAGGGGTACCTAGGGTTACACATGTCGGTTACCAACAAAGGATAAGCAAGTAAATCACATCAAACAAGACTTGGAGGATACGTCAAGTCTTCGGAGGCTTCCTTCTGGAGCACGGGATCGTCCGAAGTCCGGTCTTGCCCTGATGAACAACAAGCAAATCATTAGTCTGGCCTACAAGAAATAGGCCGGCAACCTGAGGACCCCTTAGTCCAGGACACCCTCACCTAGCTGCAGAGGATGGAAAAGTTGAGGGCATGGTCAGGCCTACCTATCAAAGTGCCAAAATACTCAATGGCCTTGTTCCATGCAGCGACTAGGGCCTTTCTGGGCGACGGGAATGGAATGTTGTTCTGGGAGGACCGATGGTTATAGGGCTTCCGCATATGTGAGCTTGCACCGTTGATTTATGACCAAGTTCCCAAGAGAATAAGATTGGCAAGAACAGTCTCAGTAGCTCTGGAGGGCGTAATTTGGGCAGGAGACATTGGACCAAACATAAGTGAGGCCGTGTTGCAGCAGTTCCAGCTCCTCTGGTCGAGAGTGGAGACTGTATAGCTGGATGCTGACGCGCCAGACTTGGTCATATGGGCGTGGGAAATGATGGTATGTTCTCGGCACACTCGGCTTACGCGGCAAGGTTTGCGGGGCTTGAGGTCTCGCCGATGGCCTCATTCACGTGGAAATCGAGAGCGCCATTGTAGTGCCAGTTCTTTGCGTGGTTAGTCCTCAAGAATCATTGCTGGACATCCGACAGACTTGCTAGGCGTGGGCTACCTCACCACGACGCATGTCCTTTCTGCGATCAACAAGACGAGACAATGAATCATCTCATGGTGAATTGCGCCTTTTCTAAGGAGGTGTGGCACTGGATTAGTGTGGCGACTGGTCGGTCGGAGTTGGAGCCTGGTACTGACGACACCTTGGGCTCATGGTGCATGAGGCAAGAGCAACAACGAGACCATCGATGAACAATGCGAGCATTGTGCCTACTTGGCATGTGGGTGCTCTAGAAGCACCTGAATGATATCGTCTTTAATTGCGCGATTCCCTTCGCTTCCCAGGGTCTCAGACGGATTGAAAGCGAAGGGAGGACTTAGGCAAGTAGGGCTCTTGAAAGGGGACCCAGACGAGTGTTTGCGGGTCTAGCAAGGTGGGGATTGGGAGAGTAGTTACTTCATATATAGGCGGATATGGTCGGGATAGCCGTGCAACTGCCGTTGTAAAAAACTGTGCATGGGAAGTCTTTCCCCTCTTCTATACATCTCTTCTTGTTATTGTCTTTTTCCGAGATGTTCGGTTCACCAAATGATAATTCAAATCGAGATTGTGTAAAGTAAAGATCTTTTTCTTTAAAGCGGATTTCTCCCTTCAAAATATCATCCACTAATTGTTAAAGTATGGAATTCTTACCTGGTGCTGCGGAAATGATACGCACAGTTCTGCGTATTCAAGAATAAAAAAATCCAGCCTCCATAAATGCCGAGCTCCAAAATGCCAAGGAAAACGTTTGGAGCCGGCATGCCGGTTGAAGTTTCGGCCGGACGCACACGTATCGTTCGATGCCTCGCGATCTCTCGACTCCACCTGTGCCACGTCCCTCGCGCGTACCTTCTGGGCCCGCAGATCGTGCCACATCTTCTTCCTTATCTCTTCAGTCAGGCAACGCCGCACATCTCTTCCCCCAAATCAGAACAAACTTGCGCTTCTCCGGCGAGCGTTCGCCCACGACCTGCCCCGCACTGCACCGGCGAACGGCCATCTCTACCCATCCCCCCCCCCGCGCGCGCTGCTCCGGCGAGCGCCGCCCTCCTCCTGCGCGGCCGTGCAAGGAGGTGTTACAACCACGGCGGCGAGTGCTACAACCCATGACGACAGTGCTACGACGGTGGCGAGCAGGGGCTTCTGCAACCATGCCTAGCGAGCTGCAACCAGCACGGCGCGAGCTGCAAAACGGCGTGACTAGCTGCTACAAGCGGCGAGGTGGAGCTCAACGACGAGCTTCAACCGGAGGTGACCAGTGCTGCAACCAGCGTGGATTTTTGCTAGAACCGGCTGGCAAAAAAGCTACATCAACATGATGCGGACGACCAGCCCAGTCAATTTGCTCCAACCGCCTTTTTTTCCCTACATCTGGTAAGTTTTTTTGCTGGATCGTCGAGATGTATTTTTTGTTGCGACCGCCGGCGGTGAGACATGATTTTTTGGGCGGTGGCAAGAACAATCATTTTTCCTACAGCTGCCTTTTTATTTTGCTACAACAGGTACATTTTTTGCTGGATCATCGAGATGTATTTTTGTGGACCGCCGGTGGCGGAGGCATGAATTTTTTTTCTGGAACCTGCGATGTGTTTTGTTGGAACCGTGTTTGTGATTTGTTACGACCAGAGACACCATTTTTCTTGTTGTGAGTTTTGTTCTTTTTTGCTGACCACCGACGGTGGAAGCCAGCGAGGGCGAAGCAGATGTGGATGGTTGTCGGAAGTATTGCAATCATGGCGCCACGCGCCGGAACCGGGGTAGAGCTGCAATCACAGAGAGCAGAAGATCGAGTCCCTGCCGCATCCGTGTTGCAATCCCCGACGGCCGAGCGGCGAGAGGCTGCGGGGCTCGCGACAGTGCTGTAACCGACGACGGGAGGCTAGGCGTGCGGACGACACATGTGAGATGAGTTAAGGTTAGCGGAGAGAGAGAGGAGCGATATGCGTTGACCCAGTGTGGTGGAGGAGGAGAAAGAAAACCAATAGGCTACATCGAACGGTTCCACGAAAGGCAATCAGACAGCTAGGGGCCGACCGGCCGAAAGGTTGGACCGGTGCGCCGGCGCCTAGCAGTGGCCAATCGCCAAACTCATGCGGACCCTCCTTTCATTTCATATATCTAGCTTCTCTTAGCCATCAGTGGCAAAAATGGAAAAAAGCAGTGGACGGGTTCCCTGGCGCGAGTTGACTGAAAAGACTTCCTTCTTCCTGGATGCCGCGTGCGTTCCATTCTTTTCCCTCCCGAAAACGCCGCACATCACAACGACAGACCACCCAAAAAAAAAGTTGATTTTTTTTTCTGGGAGGAGGTGGTCGTCGTCGTCGTCGTCTCCGTCTACCTCCTCTCCGCCTCCGATGCCATTAACCCCACTCCCACGGCCAGCCTCTCGTCGCGAGCCCCCGTGATGCCATCGTGGTGGAAGCGCTCCAAGACCGCCTTCCGCCGCTCCGCCACCACCGCCGCCTCCTCCGCCCCGGCCTCCCCCGCGCGGGCGTCCACCTCGCGCTCACAGACGCGACGCGCGGGGTCCGAAGACGCCGGGGACCTCCTCCTCGCGCGGCCACACCGCCAGCCGCGCCAGCTCACGCGACAGCGGAAGCTGCGCCACGTCTACGATATCGACGCGCTGCTCGCCGACCTCGGCATCGACGTCGCGTCCTCCTCCTCGCCGCCGCACGCCAGGGGGCGCGCCTCCGCATCCGATGCCGTCGGCCTCGGTCCCCCGATCTCGAGGTCCTCCAACGCCGCGGACGGGGTGGTAGCTCCGCCTCCGAGGTCCGCGTCGTCCCCCGTGTTGCACCCGCTGCCGTTGCCGTCACCGTCACCGAAGCCCCCCGCAGAGCTGGAGACGACGGACTCGGCGGGGGTCGCGGAAGGCGGGAACGAGAGGGCGTCGTTGCAAATACCGAGGTAATGTTGATTCATCATGAATAAATAAAAATCGTTGCAACTTACGATATCTTATTTTCCCTATCGTCGACTGCTCCGAATTGTGTGCCGTCGTGTGATTGAACGTGATCGCTGAGCTGAGGAAACGACGGTAGAATTATGATCTTTTATCACGTAAACAATTTGCGACCTGTTAATGGGATTGACATGTGTAGGAAGCTAGTACAAGGATTGCAGTGAATTATACTACCTTCTGTTTTTTCATTACACCATCCAGCCATTGCAATATAGATGAATCTCTTCAGGATTTACATTGAGGTGAAAGATAGGTGGGGTTGCAATCCAACCATCTACAGGTAGAAGTAGCTAATAGTCGAAAGCCTGCTATGATTGTTTGGCCACTGCTTGTATTTATTGTAGGTTAGAAATGAAGGGACAGGAGTTCAGAAGTCAGAACATTCTCTGAACTAGAATGTTCCTGGTTGGGAGATGGTGTTATTGCAGTTCTTATCAATGGTTTACCTCCGTTCGTACGCTATGACATCTGACTGAAGAACAAAAATTGTGGGGTAACCAGAATGACTTGGGTGGTAGGATCCGCTGCTGTTACTAGCAAATTAGTTGCATTATTAAGTCTCATTTGCTGACCGGTCCTTTCCCTCTCTACTTTTAATGATATACTCCATATTGTTTTTAAGCTTGAAAGAAATCTGTATCTAAACTTGCATTGTTCCTTGCATCATTTCCGGGTTCTTACTAATCATGTGGTTGCAGGGTGACAGGTCAGACTGTGCAAAAGTTCCCTGAACATAATGATTTCTGCTCAAATGGTACAAAGCGGTCTACCTCTAGTCACCACCGAAAAGCACTCCGTGACAAGTTCCAGGATAAGAGTTCAGCTGAAACAGGGAACTTCCGTTTGAACATTCCAACTAGAAGTGCTCCAACCAGTGGATTTTCCAGTCCCGTAGGCAGCCCTCCAAGATTGAGCAATGCTGACGTCTCATCTACTGTGGCATCTTCTCATGCTCCTCAAGCATGGTCAGCTCCATCGATCCACACTATTGATTTTCTGGGAGCTTTATCTCCTCGGACTTCGCCTGAAAAACTTACAGGGGCTTCAGAGCCATCTCCTTACTCTAGTACATTCAGAAGTCCTATTCTTATGCCAAGGAATACCAGTGCCCCTCCATCGCCACTCCCAAAGTTATTCCCAGAAAACCAAATTTCACGTACTGAAGTCAATGGAAGTGCTAGTTTGCATCCATTACCACTTCCTCCTAGTGCTATAAGCCCAATGCAAACATCTTTCAGCAACCAGCCTGCTCCAAAAGTTGAAATGCCTTCGGTGTCTTGTCAGTGGCAAAAAGGAAAACTTCTAGGTAGTGGTACATTTGGCTGTGTATATGAAGCTACCAATAGGTATGGAAGTGTATTCTCCATATCATTGTGACTATTACTTCGTTGACTTCTGGATGTTTGTGTACTGACATTTGCTTGTAGGAACACTGGAGCTCTTTGTGCAATGAAAGAGGTCAACATAATTCCTGATGATGCTAAATCTGCCGAGTCGTTGAATCAACTGGAGCAGGTTATCAAATTTGACTTATTATCTGAAGAAAGTGCATGCTGGATTTTGTTGCAAAAACAGGGAATTTGACCCTCTTTTCAATCAGTTCCATTGGTTCTTTGGGAATCTTTCATATGTTATTTTTCCTATTGAATTTCTTATTCTGATAATCAAGTCTTAGCTGCTTCAGTTTATTGTGCTTCTTCCAACAATTAAATATGACAGTAGTATGCCATGTGCTCATTGAAATACTTGTGATCTTCAACACAGACGAACTTAGTATCTAGAACACTCTAGTGTAGCACCTTTCTGAGAATTGGTGTTTATTATTACAATGTAGTATTTGCCTTTTATCCTTGATAATGATTTACATGCAAGTTACAAGCTGCCTTTGCTGATCTATATTCATATATTTCAGGAAATAAAGTTCCTAAGTCAATTTAAACATGAAAACATAGTTCAGTATTATGGCAGTGACACTGTAAGTTCCCCAGTATGCTGAGCTAAGTATTTCTTGTGCTTCCGTAACGACATCTTATTCTTGGAGACCCTTGCAGATTGAAGATCGTTTCTACATTTACCTGGAATATGTACATCCGGGTTCGATTAATAAGTATGTCAAACAACATTATGGAGCAATAACAGAATCAGTTGTCCGTAACTTCACCCGACATATTCTTAGAGGCCTAGCTTTTTTGCATGGCCAAAAGATTATGCATAGGTGTGTGCTCATACATATACTTGTTTATACGATTTTTTATTGCTAGATCAGCTGTTATGTGAACTCATGGTTTGCCTCTCACCACTGCATGTGATTTTCTGTATCCTTATCCTTCTGCTATTTTAGATTTTCACGCATCAACCATCATGCACGACTTACCCTTGTCTGTTTATTTTACTTTGTTCTGGCTGAGTTTAATTACTAGGTAGAATGGTTGTGTGAATGTTCATTCGCTTTTGTACTTGCTCTAGATGAATTTACATTGGAGGAGGACTTGGATGAATTTTTCATTCTGCCAAGTCTTTATGGTCAACTTCTTGATTATTTTTTGTTGATATGCACTCCTGCATTTGATATCACTCTGTGGCATGTATGTAAAAGTAAGTGAATTTACTCTTACAGGGATATCAAAGGAGCAAATCTGCTAGTTGATATCAATGGTGTAGTGAAATTGGCCGATTTTGGAATGGCCAAGCATGTGAGTATATCCTTGCATAGCAGTTTTTTCACATGGTACTGTGCTATGTCTATCCATTTTAACTTTTAGAGGCGCATTGGCAAAAATATTAGTTGAATACCAACTGAGGCAACCATCTAAATATGTCTAGCATTACGATTAGTGGCTAGTTGTTGGATGTGCTTAAAAGTAGTTTGAGTGCATATCTCTCGTCTGCTGCATGTTATTGATCACTACAAACAAATAGAATTGTGTTTGGTAGCATTTTGCGTAGTCCTATTGGTTGATTTATTTTTGGGAAACTGGCAGGAGCACTGCCTTTTCATCAGAACCAATAATTACAGATGTATGGACTTGTTTTTGAGTCGAACAGCTAAAACTAAAGATGCTATTAATTTAATCGTGTTCATTGTTTGCACAATTATTTGGTATATTGTCATCTTTTGTTGTGCTATCGTATCATCCGCAATAACTTTGTTAAGAGAAAGGCCACTCCACAAATTTTTGAAAGCTCACTCTGCTAAATAGTTGGAAACATATCCTAAATATCCTCTCATTATACCCTGTTGACACTTTTCTGTTTTACCAGTTAAGTACTGCAGCCCCAAATCTTTCATTGAAGGGAACACCATACTGGATGGCCCCAGAGGTATGCCTAGATAGTTCTTGCACACAATGTTTTTCTTTAACCTTATACCACTGTCGTGGTTCTTCAAGCTCACTTTACTTCTGGATTGCATACATACGATTGCTTGCTTGCAGACCTGCAATATGTAATGACATTGCAAAGTAAAAGTACACTATCCAAAGCATGTGTCTATTACATCTTACATGGGCCGCTACAGCTCCAAACTCGGTTTATGTAACAAAAGAAATGTGAACTGTTCTTAAGTAGATGGGATTAGTTGTCATTTCTTTGCCTGAAAGCAGTTAAAGCAACAACCTTAGCAGTAATTTTTGTTATATCTATCTCGTCACGGGGAAGATGGTTCCCCTAACAAAAGTAGACAACCGATATGTGACCTGAAAGGCTGAAACAACCTCAATAGCACTGCATTTCTCTAGTGCACAATGCAAGTTATTAGGTCCCTTATGGAAATTAAATTACCATGTTACAAACAATACTGATAAAGTATTTTGGTGACTCTTTATTCAGCAGAATCGAGTTAATTAGCATTCTTGAGGCTACACAAATTCAGCTGATTCTGACTGCATTTTGGTTTGTTTCTTCTTCTGCAGATGGTTCAGGCTACACTAGCTAAAGATGTAGGATATGATCTCGCTGTTGATATCTGGAGTCTTGGTTGCACCATCATTGAGATGTTCGATGGAAAACCTCCTTGGAGTGATCTTGAAGGGGTAATAACTTGGAGCGTTTAGCTTTACAGTAAGCTTACTAACATGCATTTCATGACTTTTCCTAGTATGCATAAAATCATTTTCATTTGCCAAGGATAAAATTAACCAAAACGGAAGAGCTTCACCCAACGAAAATATTGGTTTGAAAGTAAAGATTTTTCGCGTTAGTTTCACATACATGGTCATTATATGTATAACCCTTCTTACATGTTTATGTGGTATAGATGCAGCCATGTGATTGCTCACTGAATTTGTGAAATTGGCATGCAAATAAATGCATGATATTCTCAAAGAAAAGGTCCATGTTACACAAATTGTGAGTTTTGAAAGTTTGAAGCTTTACTTCTCATAGTCTCATTTTGGGGCTGTAACAAGAAAAAATGTGGCTAGAAGGCCTGTGTTTCTGTGGTAGTATAATCTTAATTTTATAGGAGTAGCACCAGATCACATAAATAGTTACAGAAGTTAACAAAAATGATGTTATTAGTTTATCGGAATCCATAACTTGGTAATCTGGGTATGAACATCACAACTTTATATTCTAAAACGTTATTCTAAGGAACCTTATCTGTACTACAGCCTGCTGCAATGTTTAAGGTTTTGCATAAAGACCCACCAATTCCTGAGAATTTATCCCTAGAGGGAAAAGATTTTCTGCAATGCTGTTTCAAGAGGAATCCAGCAGAGAGGCCGACCGCAAGTGAGTTGTTGGACCATCCATTTATCCGGAATTCAAGTCACTACAGCAAACATGGTTCCATACATGCGTTTGCGGGGATTAAAGTCCATGTAAGTCTGTCTCTTCCTGCATGGCATCCCCCCTCTATAAAGATCCCGAGATTGGCGTAAATATAACTGATATCACTGTTGAATGACAGGATAACGGATACGGTTTCAGGGACAAAACATCCTCCAAGAGTGAACCATATGTGAAAGGAAGAAATACTATTGGGTGAGTAGCTTCCTTTTATTTATTGTTCTGTTAGTACCTAATAAACCGTTTCCAGTTTCATTTGCTAGAGATCCTAAGATACTTTAATTCTTTTCATTGCCAGTGAACCAAACAATTCTAGGCCATTCGAATCGTCAGCCTTTCGACTGACGCCACTAACAATCCAGGAAGTCGCACCTAATTTCGCCCCTCAACCGTTTGGTTTAGCGTCCAATCCTGGTTCCTTTGCCATCTCAACGAACCCCATGCATTTTCCGATGGCGAACCCTCAGCCTAGCCCACTGCCAAGGCCCAATGGAAAGGAGGTTCTCTTCTAAGCATATAAGGTGCTGCATGCATTGTCTCAAAAAAAAAAGGTGCTGCATGCAATGGGTAATGCCACTGATATCTGGGATCTTGTTCAGGTGCACAGCTCCTTTGCACAATACCAATCAAGAACTGATTAAAGCATAACAGAGAAAGAAAGGAAATATAAGAGAGGGAGATGAAATCTCGCGCAGCTAGAAACTTTATAAGGATCAGCTGCACGTGGTAATAGTGGAAGGAACACCGCATCCATGCAGATCCCTTCCTACACCAACAGTCATGTGACAGAAAACATCAATATTTCGCAGACGCCGTCTGAACTTCTAGTAATTGAGCAGCAGTTGCACTTGCATGTATGATACCCCACAGTTTATCGGGTTGATGTATATATAATAAGTAGCAAAGACTAGATGTTTTTGTCAGGCTGTCAAGACTCAAAGTATGGTGACAACTGAATGCTGATGAATGGGAGATCCATGAGAGCATGGGTGCCCTTTCTTTCGGGGAAATATTGCTGGCATTTATTGTGTAACATAGAACTAGGATTAGCTGTAGATAAAGCTGAAAGTTCATCTCTCTCCCTCTCTAGTAGGAATCAGGTGTAGCTATATGTTGCCATGTAACAATCTTTTTGTTCTACCATCGATTATTTATTGAGAGATTGTACAGAACAGGTTTTATTTTTTCCTGTTCAGAAGGTTTATCTGAGCTCCTCTAACATTCCTTTTAATTCTATACATTGGCCAAAAGTAACCTGTGCATGAGTATGGATTGTCTGGAGAATACGATGAAGCAAATTTTACCAACATTGGAACAGGATTGCAGGGTCATCCTTAAAATCACTATACTCCCTAATTTTAAAAGCCTCACAATCAATGGATTATTTTACAGTACCCTGGTACTCCCTAAGGGTCCTGTGGAGTACCAAGTAAATCCAACCGTGGATATTAAAGGGTATTATAGATATTTTACAATTTATGTTGGTGTTTCGTTTAACCTAAGCCTACTCAATTTCTGAAACCGGTCTGCTCCACAACGATCCAATCAGCCGTCGCCAGCTATGTCCTGAATCTGCTATCACCGTTACGACTAATCGGCCGGCGCCGCTGCGATTGAATCAGCCTTCGTTGCCTGTTACTTATTACTAATTTGTAATTTCCCATTTTCAATCAAGGGTGTTGCAACGATAGAATCAAGAGTATTGATCGCAGCTGACCTGGTTAAGAAATCCTTATTTTGGATTGTTCTTGGCTGCATGATTTGGTGTTTCTCTAAACTAACAACGCAAAGAAATAGGGATTAATGAAGTCGAATGATACTAATTCCAAAATCAGTTTGGCAGACAGCTATGTTCTGAATCTGCTATCACCGTTACGACTAATCGGCCGGCGCCGCTGCGATTGAATCAGCCTTCGTTGCCTGTTGCTTATTACTAATTTTTAATTTCCCATTTTCAATCAAGGGTGTTGCAACGATAGAATCAAGAGTATTGATCGCAGCTGACCTGATTAAGAAATCCTTATTTTGGATTGTTCTTGGCTGCATGATTTGGTGTTTCTCTAAACTAACAACGCAAAGAAATAGGGATTAATAAAGTCGAATGATACTAATTCCAAAATCAGGTCGCTCCAGATCTGCGTGATAATGGATGTATCGTAACTCTCTCCCACGCAAATAACTTGCCACAATTATCGGATCGGTGCATGCATGCAAGATATAGATCTGATTGCGGGAATAGGATATCATAGTCATTAATTTATTTTCAAAAATATCATAAATCTTGATCCTGAGTTTGGCTCTCCTAAATGACGAATCTACCCTTCGAATTAGGTACTCCCTGATTTTCGGTTGTAGTACTCCTTCATGCTTACAATGGAGTACCCTTTAGGTATATCCGTCGGATCTGAGAGAATGGATGGACCATATTAAACTAAGGGTACTGTAAAAGAGCTCCAATCAATTGAGGCTACTCATTTGGATTTTGGTCTTTCCATTTTGACCATGTCGTCTCTTGGGTCCTGTGGAGGGAATGGGGCTAAGTGGGCTCCTTTCAAAACTGCCAAGTGAAAATGTGCCATTACTTCATTAACTCAAACTAGATGCACGCTTCAGACCAACAACTTAAAAAGTGATCAATTTGGTCCATAAACAAGTTTATTATATCATATAGGGTCAAAACCGGTTTCCAGGGGGGAAAACCGGCCATGTGGCTGCCACATCAGCGTGTCTTGGACCGCTGACACTTGAATTAATGTGTAGAGTGTTTTCTGAAAATTGGCCAATCACAACCTAGCTCATGGTGTATCGAAGAAAAAAAACACATGGCATGGGACTTGAACCTACACCCTTGGGTAAGCAATTGGCTTGGTAACCAAAAAGACGCTGCTATAGCGTGCGCTATGCAGTGTGATCTAGTGGCCGCCCATTTTAGATAAGTTCACATATACGAACCATCCCTTCCTTTGAAAAAGAAAATTTCATCTCACCCCCGTGTTGCCACGTTCTGCAAAAAAAGCAAAATCTTACGTAGCTGACGTTCGCTGGGAGAGTGATGGCAAATGAACCCATTTTGATGGTTGTTTTAGTTTTGAGACGAGATCAAACCGTGCAGTTTTAAACAAAAAATTGCCTTCTCTGAGAAAAACTACCATGTTGCTGTGAAGAAACTGTCATCCTTCACAACTAAAACTGCCAGCAAAATCATTCACAAATGCCAACCCTCCTGGCGAACGTTTGCCAGTTAAGGGGGTAAAAAAAAGGACCCTATTAGAACATTAACTTG
The DNA here is from genome assembly GCF_018294505.1 of Triticum aestivum. Lineage (NCBI taxonomy): Eukaryota > Viridiplantae > Streptophyta > Magnoliopsida > Poales > Poaceae > Triticum > Triticum aestivum. The sequence goes on from NC_057799.1 coordinate 317,975,239, forward strand.
TTTGTGCATGAGATGCAACCATCGGTCTATATTACTTCTTCCTTCCGGATTTATTGGACCGGCTAGCGGAATTGCTAGGATTCGGAGCATCTACAGTCGGCGCCTCAAACTGGTCTCAAACGTCCGGGCGGGCAGCCCGGCCACAGACCGATCAAAAAAATCCGACCGGCCTCAAACGCCCGGGCTGACCGGCACACCTCATATCCATCCAAAATCTCACGCGGATATGGGGCGGTCCGGGCGTGTTACGTCGGACTGACGTTCGAGTCTCACACAATATCACTTGGAAACGTAACGGTCTGATGATCGTCTCCTCCATGAGTGTCTTAACGTCACGTGGCTCCGCTCTGGCTCGCCTCCCGAGGGCCAAAATTCGGCTATTTAAGTCGGACGGCGACCCCCAGCCCTAGCCACATTCGCTTCCTCCCTTCCCGTGCCTCTAGCCCGAGCCGCATCCACTTCTCTCCCTCCCGGCCTCTCTCTTCGCTTGCCGCCCGTGAAAGCCATGGCCCGGCAGAGGGTGACCACCTACGTTGTGCTGATACCAGAGCGTCACCTCCAGCTGCTCGAGGAGATCCGGGCTAGGCGCGTCGCCCCAATCGAACTGACCTGCCTCCGGACTCGCCGGAGCCAGATAAGGAGGAGGACAGAGAGCAGCAGCCGGAGGCGGACCAAGAGCCCCAACCTATGGTGCTGGTCTGTAGGAGGAGGCAGAGCCGGTTGCGGGCTTCACCATGGAGGACACCATGGCGGAGTTTGAGGTCGCCCAAACAAAGGAGATGGCAGCGTAGATCGTCATTCTGGAGCCCATCTTGGATGAGGCCACGGTGGAGGCCAACTGGCGCTTCATCTGCCAGCAAAGGCCGGAGATTGACGAAATATTCGCCTGCACTGAGTCCAACGACGAGCTGGAGCTGCCGCAGGCGCCCATCTACCCGAAGCCCAACACGGAGACGGTAAACATCTCCGATGATGAGTAGTCTAGGTAGATACGGCATCTACATACTACGTTGCTTTTTATTCTGCATGGTTTGTATGAATTTGAGGTATCAAGCTTGAGGTACTTAGATGTGCCCGTCAGAAAGCCTGAATTTGATGTCCGTGGCTATAGTCTGCACATGCTCTTAGGCAGAGCACTAACTGTGGCCCTATTTATTGCCGCTAACTGAGACACTAACATGTTTCCATTAAGAAATATGGCATGCGTTTTCGTTTTTGCAGGAATTTTATATCTATACATCAAACATCATATAGCATTACAAAGAACATCGAAGTCTGTTCAAAAAAAAAAAACATCGAAGAACCAGCCAGTGTTTCTTGGCGTTGAGAAAGAAGACGGCCCGTGGTGAAACCGGATTGCCTGGGTGGCGCTGTCGTCTAGCAGTGGCTTCCTCGCACTCGTCGGATTCCGCGGGCAGCGAACACGAGAGTGAGAAGGTCTGCCCGATCCCAAACATCATCGTCGATGGGCTCGGCAGTATAAAAGGCCACCGATAGACACACGTACGCCCTGTAATCATCCAAGAGCCAATCCCGGCTTTCGCTGCTGGACGAAATCTCCAACAGACCGAGGCCGTGCTCGGCGAGCAGTTAATCGTCTCGGTGAGAGTGGGTACGTACGTGCGTGAGCGCGAGGCCTGATCGTAAATCGATCGACCTCTTGCTCGACGACCAGGAACATGGACGCGAAGCAGCAGGCCAACGGCTGCGGCTTCTTCGGCGGCGCCACGACCAGCGATCTCTGCTCCAAATGCTACAAGGAGCAGCAGCTGCTGGACGTCGTGGCCTTTGATGACGCCGTCATGTCCGGCCTCCGGTCGCTGACCATCACGCTGACGAAAGCCGGAGGCGAGGAGACGCCGTCGTCGACGAAGAAGAAGAAGCGATGCAGCGCGTGACAGAGGAAGGTGGGGCTGCTGGGGTTCGTGTGCCGGTGCGGGGCCATCTACTGCGGCGCGCACCGCCACGCCGACGCGCACGGCTGCTTCTTCGACTACAGGGCAGCCGGCCGCGAGCAGATCGCGCGCAAGAACCCGCTCGTCGTCGCGCCCAAGATGGCAATGATTTGAATGCCTTCACCCTCGACATTGTACGGGAGACGCTCTACTGCTCTACAGATGAGCCGTGAAATTAGTGCTAGTACGTGCTTGAGTGCGTCCCCGTCTGTCCACCTTTGTGATGGAGATGGAGGGTCTGTGTGTAACAACTAGTAAAACGATGCGCCTGTTTTTTCCTCATTCATTCAAGTTAAATTCGTTCATTAAGTTATTCGCATGTTGGTATGCATCATGCATTTGGATGATAAATTGCACACTTTGGCTGGTGAATCGGTCCACCACATCTAGATCCAATCGGTTAATCTTCTTCTTTTCCTATCTATCACTAGTTACCACCGCACGGTACGTCATACAACGTGATTATAAAAAATATTCAACAACCATAGTTTAAAATCACAAGATTTGGGTCACCTTAACAATAGAATTTTCGAGAATTCAACTTATATTCAATAAGAACTTTTCCTTGGTCCAGGCGATTATTGTCCTACATTTTCAGTATTTTTGGTGTAGTCTTTGGGGGGATGGAGCAGATTCTAGAAGAATTATGAGGCCTAATTATCAACGACTATTCATTCCTGAGCCGGGGCTCATCTGCTCCTAGTAAAAAGTAAACTAAAAGAATAAAAACTAAAAAAAGATTCCTTTTTGCACGCAAGATGTTCAAGTGCGTGATGTCCGTGTCAAATTTCAGCTTGTTCGGACATCTGAGAAGCCCGTGGCAAAAAATAAAATCGGTTCAAACAGTGCGTGAACAGTAAACTTTCTCACAGACCCTAAATTTGTGTTTTTTGTTGAGAGCTACTGAAATGTCCAAACTTCATGAAACTTTGCATGGACTTCACGCACGTGAGTATATCGCATAAAAAAATCAGTTTTTTTTCTGTTTTTTTTGCTATTTAAAACAATTTTACTGTTCACTAGAGAGTCAAAACACCGCTTTTCATTATAGACACCTATTAAGAGGTAACTACTTCCATGTTAAACACTAATAAGGCAGCCTGTGTCTTTGGATCAACATACTTTGACGGTTAAATCAGATGGAGACTTTAGCGCTACTAGCAAACATGCCCGTGCGTTGCAACGAAAGAAAAAGAAATGCATGCTTCTAGTATAGTAGAAGCATAATTTAAGATCCCTCCACAGGTTCACCTTATATATTTCAACATTGCCCATATCTGTGTTGTCGCTTATCCTCTTTCCTGCCAACCATGGTCGCGGTGTCCACCTAATCGCAATGTATCTGAACGTGGCCAATCCCAAGGTGATGGTCTCGGCCACTACCTAAACGCTAAACCCACACACACTTGCCATTGAACAACATCGTCGCAAGTGAATGTCTAGCAGTTCAGAACTAATCTCGTCGAGCTGGACGTGCCCTTCCCGAGCTATGGCCTGCACCTAGTACATAGACCATCTCTCATACACCCATTCACTTTTAAATTGTATATTTGATTTTCAAAATGCATTGGCATTCTTTTTGAAACTCCGCCTATGCTGTCTCAACATAGCCGGTCCCAAGCCCGGGTAAAGGAGGAGGGTTGTGATAGGCTTGTCGAGCCAGCGTAAAAACTGAGCCACTCTTATGGAGATGAAATCCAAAAGATTTTCGTTGGGGCGTAACTCTCTCAGCGACACGCCACATCGAAACCCGGGTGTGGTGGAAAATGGGCAAGGGCCGGGCCGTCACCCCCCAGATGGCGCGCCGTATCTTGATCCGGATACGGTGGCAAGTGAGCGAGGATCGGGTCGTCGCATCCTTAGTGGCGCGCTACATCGGCGCCCGGATGTAGTGGAAAATGAGCAAGGGTCTTCGCATTTGACTCGACGAGTGCGAAGGGTAAGGAAGCTAGCCGAGCCTAGGAGGATTCGCTTAGGTAGCTGGAACGTAGGGTCTCTGACAGGGAAGCTTCGGGAGCTAGTTGATGCAGCGGTGAGGAAAGGTGTCGATATCCTTTGCGTCCAAGAAACCAAATCGAGAGGACAGAAGGCGAAGGAGGTGGAGGATACCGGCTTCAAGCTATGTACATGGGGACGGCTGCAAACAGAAATGGCGTAGGCATCTTGATCAACAAGAGCCTCAAGTATGGAGTGGTAGACGTCAAGAGACGTGGGGACCGGATTATCCTGGTCAAGCTGGTAGTTGAGGACTTGGTTCTCAATGTCATCAGCGCGTATGCCCCGCAAGTAGGCCACAATGAGTACATCAAGAGGGAGTTCTGGGAAGGCCTGGAAGACATGGTTAGGAGTGTACCGATTGGTGAGAAGCTCTTCATAGGAGGAGACCTCAATGGCCACGTGGGTACATCTAACACAGGTATTGAAGGGGCGCATGGGGGCTTTAGCTATGGCATCAGGAATCAAGAAGGAGAAGATGTCTTAAGCTTTGCTCTAGCCTACAACATGATTGTAGCTAACACCCTCTTTAGAAAGAGAGAATCACATCTGGTGACTTTTTGTAGTGGCCAACACTCTAGCCAGATTGATTTCATCCTCTCGAGAAGAGAAGATAGGCGTGCGTGCCTAGACTGTAAGGTGATACCTGGAGAGAGTGTTGTACCCCAGCATAAGCTGGTGGTTGCTGACTTCCGCTTTCGGATTCGTGTCCAGCGGGATAAGCGTGCGAAAGTTGCTAGAAGGAAGTGGTGGAAGCTCAAGGGGGAGGTAGCTCAGGCGTTCAAGGAGATGGTCATTAAGGAGGGCCCTTGGGAGGAAGGAGGGGATGCGGACAATGTGTGGATGAAGATGGCGACTTGCATTCGTAAGGTGGCCTCGGAGGAGTTTGGAGTGTCCAGGGGAAGGAGAAGCGAAGATAAGGATACCTGGTGGTGGAATGATGATGTCCAGAAGGCGATTAAAGAGAAGAAAGATTGCTTCAGACACCTATACCTGGATAGGAGTGCAGACAACATAGAGAAGTACAAGATGGCGAAGAAGACTGCAAAGCGAGCTATTGGTGAAGCAAGGGGTCGGGCATATGAGGACCTCTACCAACGGTTAGGCACGAAGGAAGGCGAAAGGGACATCTATAAGATGGCCAAGATCCGAGAGAGGAAGACGGGGGATATTGGCCAAGTCAAATGCATCAAGGATGGAGCAGGCCAACTCTTGGTGAAGGACGAGGAGATTAAGCATAGATGGCGGGAGTACTTCGACAAGCTTTTCAATGGAGAGAATGAGAGTTCTACCATTGAACTGGACGACTCCTTTGATGAGACCAGCATGCGTTTTGTGCGGCGAATCCAGGAGTCTGAGGTCAAGGAGGCTTTAAAAAGGATGAAAGGAGGCAAGGCGATGGGCCCTAATTGTATCCCCATTGAGGTGTGGAAAGGTCTCGGGGACATAGCAATAGTATGGCTAACCAAGCTTTTCAACCTCATTTTTCAGGCAAACAAGATGCCAGAAGAATGGAGACGGAGTATATTAGTACCAATCATCAAGAACAAGAGGGATGTTCAGAGCTGTACTAATTACTATGGAATTAAGCTAATGAGCCATACAATGAAGCTATGGGAGAGAGTCATTGAGCACCGCTTAAGAAGAATGACAAGCGTGACCAAAAATCAGTTTGGTTTCATGCTGGGAGGTCGACCATGGAAGCCATTTTCTTGGTACGACAACTTATGGAGAGATATAGGGAGCAAAAGAAGGACTTGCATATGGTGTTCATTGACTTGGAGAAGGCCATTGATAAGATACCGCGGAATGTCATGTTGTGGGCCTTAGAGAAACACAAAGTCCCAGCAAAGTACATTACCCTCATCAAGGACATGTACGATAATATTGTGACAAGTGTTCGAACAAGTGATGTCGACACTGATGACTTCCCGATTAAGATAGGACCGCATCAGGGGTCAGCTTTGCGCCCTTATCTTTTTGCATTGGTGATGGATGAGGTCACAAGGGATATACAAGGAGATATCCCATGGTGTATGCCTTTTGCGGATGATGTGGTGCTAGTTGACGATAGTCGGATGAGGGTAAATAGGAAGTTAGAGTTATGGAGACAAACCTTGGAATCAAAAGGGTTTAGACTTAGTAGAACAAAAACCGAGTACATGATGTGCGGTTTTAGTACTACTAGGTGTGAGGAGGACGAGGAGGTTAGGCTTGATGGCCAGGTGGTACCCCAGAAGGACACCTTTTGGTATTTGGGGTCAATGTTGCAGGAGGATGGGGTATTGATGAAGATGTGAACCATCAAATCAAAGCCGGGTGGATGAAGTGGCGCCAAGCTTCTGGCATTCTCTGTGACAAGAGAGTGCCACAAAAGCTAAAAGGCGAGTTCTACAGGACGGCGGTTCGACCCGCAATGTTGTATGGCGCTGAGTGTTGGCCGACTAAAAGGCGACATGTTCAACAGTTAGGTGTGGCGGAGATGCGTATGTTGAGATGGATGTGTGACCACACGAGGAAGGATCGAGTCCGAAATGATGATATACGAGATAGAGCTGGGGTAGCATCAATTGAAGAGAAGCTTGTCCAACATCGCCTGAGATGGTTTGGGCATATTCAGCGCAGGCCTCCAGAAGCTCCAGTGCATAGCGGACAGCTAAAGCGTGCGGTGAATGTCAAGAGAGGGCGGGGTAGACCGATTTTGACATGGGAGGAGTCCGTTAAGAGAGACCTGAAGGATTGGAGTATCACCAAAGAGCTAGCTATGGACAGGGGTGCGTGGAAGCTTGCTATCCATGTGTCCGAGCGATGCTTAAGTCCGTCGGAATCATGTTAGCATTAGCTGCATTTATGAAATCTGGCAGATGGATGTCAAAAACAAGTTTCCTTACCAGTTTTCGTAAGGAAAGGTTGTATGTGATACAACCAGAAAGGTTTTGTCAATCCTAAGGATGCTAAAAGGTATGCTAGCTCCAGTGATCCTTCCATGGACTAGAGCAAGCATCTCGGAGTCAGAATTTATGCTTTGATGGAGTGATCAAAGTTTTTGGGTTTATACAAAGTTTGTTAGAAACTTGTATTTACAATAAAGTGAGTGGGAGCGCTACAACATTTCTGATAAGTATATGTGAATGACATATTGTTGATCTGAAATGATGTAAAATTTCTGGAAAGCATAAAGGGTTGTTTGAAAGGAGTTTTTCAAAGGAAGACCTGGATAAAGCTGCTTACATATTGGGCATCAAGATCTATAGAGATAGATCAAGACGCCCGATGATACTTTCAAAGAACGCACACCTTGACATGATTTTGAAAGAGTTCAAAATAGATCAGCAAAGAAGGAGTTCTTGGCTGTGTTACAGGGTGTGAGTATTGAGTAAGACTCAAGACCTGACCACAGCAGAAGAGAGAGAAAGGACGAAGGTCGTCCCCTATGCTTTAGACGTAGGCTCTACAGTATGCTATGCTGTGTACCACACATGAAGTGTGCCTTGCCATGAGTTGGTCAAGGGGTACAATAGTGATCCGGGAATGGATCACATGACAGCGGTCGAACTTATCCTTAGTATCTAGTGGACTAAGGAATTTTCTCGATTATGGAGGTGAAAAGGAGTTCGTCGTAAAGGGTTACGTCGATGCAAACTTTGACACTAATTTGGATGACTCTGAGTAGTAGACCAGATTCGTATAGTAGAGCAGTTATTTGAAATGGCTCCAAGTAGCGCGTGGTAGCATCCACAAGATGACATAGATATTCGTAAAGCACACACGGATCTGAAAGGTTCAGACCCGTTGACTAATAACCTCTCTCACAAGCATAACATGATCAAACCAGAACTCATTGAGTGTTAATCACATAGTGATGTGAACTAGATTGTTGACTCTAGTAAACTCTTTGGATGTTGGTCACATGGTGATGTGACCTGTGAGTGTTAATCACATGGTGATGTGAACTAGATTATTGACTCTAGTGCAAGTGGGAGACTGTTGGAAATATGCCCTAGAGGCAATAATAAATTGGTTATTATTATATTTCCTTGTTCATGATAATCGTTTATTATCCATGCTAGAATTGTATTGATAGGAAACTCAGATACATGTGTGGATACATAGACAACACCATGTCCCTAGTAAGCCTCTAGTTGACTAGCTCGTTGATCAATAGATGGTTACGGTTTCCTGACCATGGACATTGGATGTCGTTGATAACGGGATCACATCATTAGGAGAATGATGTGATGGACAAGACCCAATCCTAAGCCTAGCACAAGATCGTGTAGTTCGTTTGCTAAGAGCTTTTCTGATGTCAAGTATCATTTCCTTAGACCATGAGATTGTGCAACTCCCGGATACCGTAGGAATGCTTTGGGTGTACCAAACATCACAACGTAACTGGGTGGCTATAAAGGTGCACTACAGGTATCTCCGAAAGTGTCTGTTGGGTTGGCACGAATCGACACTGGGATTTGTCACTCCGTGTAAACGGAGAGGTATCTCTGGGCCCACTCGGTAGGACATCATCATAATGTGCACAATGTGACCAAGGAGTTGATCACGGGATGATGTGTTACGGAACGAGTAAAGAGACTTGCCGGTAACGAGATTGAACAATGTATCGGGATACCGACGATCGAATCTCGGGCAAGTAACATACCGATTGACAAAGGGAATTGTATACGGGATTGATTGAATCCTTGACATCGTGGTTCATCCGATGAGATCATCGAGGAGCATGTGGGAGCCAACATGGGTATCCAGATCCCGCTGTTGGTTATTGACCGGAGAGTCGTCTCGGTCATGTCTGCGTGTCTCCCGAACCCGTACGGTCTACACACTTAAGGTTCGGTGACGCTAGGGTTGTAGAGATATTACTATGTGGTAACCTGAAAGTTGTTCGGAGTCCCGGATGAGATCCCGGACGTCACGAGGAGTTCCGGAATGGTCCGGAGGTAAAGATTTATATATGGGAAGTCTTGTTTTGGTCGCCGGAAAGGTTTCGCGCATTATCGGTATTGTACCGGGAGTGCCGAAAGGGGTCCGAGGGTCCACCAAGGGGTCCACATGCCCCGGGGGGCCACATGGGCTGTGGGGTGTGCTCCTTGGCCTATATGGGCCAAGGGAACCAGCCCCAAGAGGCCCATGCGCCAAGAGATAAGATAAAGGGAGAGTCCTAAAGGGGAAGGCACCTCCTAGGTGCCTTGGGGAGGATGGACTCCTCCCTGGCCGCACCCTTCCTTGGAGGAAGGGCCAAGGCTGCGCCCCCCCTCTCCCTTGGCCCTATATATAGTGGGGGGAAGGGAGGGCAGCAAACCCTAAGCCCTGGCGCCTCCCTCTCCCTCCCGTGACACATCTCCCTCCTCCCGCAGCGCTTGGCGAAGCCCTGTTGGAATCCCGCTACTTCCACCACCACGCCGTCGTGCTGCTGGATCTCCATCAACCTCTCCTCCCCCCTTGCTGGATCAAGAAGGAGGAGACGTTGCTGCTCCGTACGTGTGTTGAACGCGGAGGTGCTGTCCGTTTGGCGCTAGGATCATCGGTGATTTGGATCACGACGAGTACGACTCCATCAACCCCATTCTCTTGAACGCTTCCGCTCGCGATCTACAAGGGTATGTAGATGCACTCCTTCCCTCTCGTTGCTAGTAAACTCCATAGATTGATCTTGGTGATGCGTAGAAAATTTTGAATTTCTGCTACGTTCCCCAACAATTAGATGTTGAGTTTATTTAAAATATGAGATGTTGAGTTTATTTGAACACATATGACATATTCATTGTGTGAGAAGGAGATGTTGAGCTTCTTGTAGTTGGACACATATTAGATGTTTAGTGTATACCAATATTTGAGATGAAGATGAACTCATATATGTTTATTGTTTGAACTTTGTAAGGATGGTTTGGCTTCTCGACAATGCCTACAACACACGACACCGGACCTACATGATGCGCAAGAAGGAGATAGTAATAATGAGTAGTCTAAATAGTTTGCAAATTTGCCTTTAGTTGAAACTGACATGCCCTAAGATTTGTGATTACTTGTTTTTTTTGCAGAAGCTTGAACCTCTGAAGATTCGGTATCACGGGGTCTCTGGTCGTGCCATGCTCTATGATGAGCGGTACACGCCCTACATCCAGCAGGCAGGACTCCTCCCGTGGATTCAGTTGGTCAGCCGGTCCACGCCGAACCTCAACGCTCCACTAGTGTCCTCTCTTGCTGATCGATGGAGGCCGGAGACACATAATTTCCATCTTTGGACTGGGGAGATGACCGTGAAGCTCGAGGATGTCGCCTTGATCACCGGGCTTCCTATCGACGGGAAGCCTCTATGTATGAGCACCAATTCCGATGGGTGGCGCGAGAAGATGGTTGCTCTTATCGGTATGGCTCCTACCGAGGCTGAGGCTGATGTAGAGGAGGGAGAAGAGAAGAAGAAGAAGGAAAGGAAAGCAGCCGGAGCTGCTTTCACGTGGATTCAGGAACACTTTGCCACTTGCCCTGCGGATGCCACTGATGATGTGATCCAGACACATGCTCGTGTCTATATGCGGTACGTTGTCTCGAGGACTTTGTTTCCTGACTACACGGGCAAGAACGCTCCATGGATGTGGCTGAAGGCGTTGACCGTCTTCGATAGCGGATGGAGCTGGGGTTCAGCGACTCTTGCCTACTTGTACCAACAGGTAGTTGGTCTGTTTTGTTATCAAGTCATTTCTTCATTAGCAATGCAAGCTTGTTGTCAAGTTAACATTGTTTTCTTTCATATGCAGTTGGATGATGCGTGTTGCAGGATCACAGATAGTGCAGGCATTGGTGGTAATATGCTTATACTTTCTGTATGGAGCTGGGGGCGTCTGCCTATTGGATGCCCGAAGAGCGTCAAGTTTAATCCTTGGGATGAAGAAGAGGCATTACGGCTCCCCACTTGGGCTTACAAGTGGGATGTGGTATCCGAGATGACGAACGATGTCAATCTCATGTACCAAAAGTACATTGCCGAGTTGGACACGATTACGCCTGAGCAGGTAACAAGGACATTACTACAGTCATTTCTCATGCTTGCCTGAAAAATAGTCATCAATGTTGTGTTGTTGCCCTATTTCATAGGTGGTATGGCAGCCATATGGCATGAATGACACATTAGGGTACACTCTAGAGTTTACCACCAACCCGATGTGCTTGGGGGATAGGGATCTCTGGCTCATGCGGTGCCCACTGATATGCAACTGGGCGGTTGAGTTTCACTTGCCACATCACGTGTATCGTCAGTTTGGTCTGTTCCAGCCTCCGCCAGAATGGGTGGATACGGACAAAGCACTTCATAGGTAAGAGAGCATGAACCATATTGACTAAGCATCGCCACTCCTTCTTGATTCTGCTAATGTTTGGTTTTGTACCATGCAGGTTGGACAGGAGAAGGCAGCGGAAGATAAAGGACAGGGACAAGTATCATGCTTCGTATGTTACCCGCTTCCATCTTTGTGTGGAGCAAGCTCGTAGCAGTGCACGAGCCCAGCTTCATGAGCATAAATCACTTGCTTTTGATAACTACATACGATGGCTTCTTGAAAATACTCGAGTTGAGATATGCCCGCCGGCATACAATGAGGATATTCTTGAAGAACCCGTAAACTTTGAGGATCTATCAAAGGGGAAGTACAACAGAGATGTCAGGGAAGGGCAAGGAGTCCCTGCTGTTCCGGTGATTAACTATGTGGTAAAGTGTTCCCTTCTTTACTTTCCCGTTGGCCATATTACACATGTTTGAATGGCTAACGTGTTCATTCGTTCTCATCCGCAGCGCAACGAGATCAAGAACGCAGCTGCTGAAAGCCAGTCTATTCTAGAGAAGACACCAGTTGGAGAAGGCAATGATGATGGTTCACTACGAGCATTCCTCAAGGTACATATCGCATTCAGGTGTCCATGTTACATATGTTGCGGAGTTTGATATCTTATACACTTATTCATGTTACAACATCAGGCCAAGAAGTTAAGGCGGTTATCGAATCTTCTAGGTTGTCGTGATCCCGAATTTGATGAACCATCTACCTCTAGGTCTGGTACACCATCAGACCCCTTATCTCACCATCAGGGGGACGATGTGAGTTCCTCATATGCTTATCTAGATGATGAGGGTGCGGTCACCCAAGAGGTATGACTAATCCTTTAGATGTGATTCTCACTTGATTACGATGCTGGTCTTCACCATATTGTTTGATTGTGTGATAGGGCCATGAGCTTGATGATGACATGACTTTGGCGGACGCTCAAGTTCGGTCCGCATATATGTTGAAGCCTAGGCAGCCCATACGCCGATACATGCCCTCCGACTTTGACAACAGAGGCAACCCAAAGGTGGTCGTAGGGACCTTGCGGATGGCTAGCTTGGATGATGAGGCGTTGGAGGAAGTGGAGAAAGAGGAGGCTCGTCCTAACAGGAAGAAGAAGAAGATTGCCTGCAGGCGTGGCACCAGGAACACGCGCGGAAAGCATTAGTGCTTGTGTTTTTTACTATGGAAGTGCTATTCTAGCCGTCTCATTAGGTTGATGAACTTGTGAGGTTATGTCATATGTTGGTGAACTTTTACTAGTGTGGTACTTGTGTTTGCGAACTTGTAGTGATGTTGAATTGTCCTAAATTATGTGATGTTCAAGTTATTAGTTCTCTTTGTTCAGTTTCTGCAGTTTACAGCACTACATTCATACTTGTGAGTTAAGTTTGCAGCCAAAATGGCATCTGTTTCTGCAGTTTAGCAGTTAACAGCACTGCAGCGCCCAACAGTGAGGCGCTGCACTGTACTGTGCAGCGTCCAACACAGAGGCGCCGCAATATACAGTGCAGCGCCGGTCCCCTAGGCGCTGGACAACTGGCCATGGCTATCCAGAGAGCCACAGAAGACTTGCAGCACTGACCATACCCGAAAATTGCTAAGTTAGTGTGCATTGCCCAAGAAACAGGCGCTGCACTATACTGTGTGACGCCTATCTCTTTGGCGCTGCACCGTAGAGTGCAGCGCCTGTGTTCTAGGCGTTGCACTGTTGTTTACTGGAAAAACAGAGTTTACAACAATTTCAATTCACCGGAACACCATAATACTTACAATAACTGGAGCATCACAGCAATTTGAACAAACACAAATTTTATGCCGATGAGTTCATAACTTAAGACAATTCAAACATTAGTACGACATGGTTCACGACACATTCATTACAAATGACAAATGGCAGCTTGTCCTAGAAGAAAGTTCACCAACATCTCACATAACCTCACAAGTTCACCACACATTCATTAGAAGATAGTTGACGACAAGTGCACCAAAGCGAACTATTGAGTAGAGCGAGGTCATTTACCCTTCTTGTCACGTGCCGAGTCCTCCTCTTGCGCCTTGCGAGCTATTGCAAGCTTTCTTGCCCTCTCCCCCTCACGAGCAAGTTTCGCTTGGCGTGCCCTCTCCCCCTCTCGTTTCTTCCGCTCCATCCTCTCCTTCTGACGACGCTCTTCCTCCATGCCTCTTCGAAATGATTCTTCGAACCGCTGCTGCCGCCTAAGACAATCTTGGTATTGGTCCTTTTGGACATCTTCTGGCACTTCATGATCTATCCACGTGAAGTACTTGCATAGAGGAGGCGGTGACTGCATACAAAAATTTTGTTAGTGTTGACACACATTTGAGAGTAACATTTTACTTCTCGAGCTTACCGGTGGTTGGTCATAGGCGTTAGTTGGAAGTGCACGATCATAAGCATAGTTCGGGCATACAAAATATCTCCGCCCTTCCATCCATGATTTCTTTCGGTCGGTGGACACCTTCACCTTGCAAACATCTTCACACCAACATGGCGGGATGTGGACATCTTTCTCCTTCACCTTGTCCAAAGATGCGTCCTCCCACTTGTTCGGCATGTCTTCTTGGTTAGCACACGATGGCCTCGTCATGGAACCGGATGAAGCCATGCCTACAAAACCCTAACCCCCACTTAACAATAACCACAATCCTAACCATAACATAACCCTAACACCAACATCAAACACACATAACCCTAACCCTAGCATAGTATGAGGCCTAACCATGCCAAATTAGCAAAGAAACATAACATGATTCAACACAAATTTCCAAATCCAAGCCAAAACTAGGGTTTCCCCAAACTTGCAAGATTTGATCAAATGTGACAATCCCTATGGATGAAAACGAGGGGATCGGAGGAGATTACCTTAAGGGAGGGGTTGGCTTTGATATCCACGGACAATATCTCCGGATCTGAGAAGGATTTGAGAGGGGGAGAAAGGAGGGCAGAGGAGAGGCACTGAGCTTCGGGTTTGTGTGGGGTGGGGATGTGTGGGGTGGGTATGGGTGAGAGGGGGGTGGGTGCTGTTGGGGAACGTAGTAATTTCAAAAAAATTCCTACGCACACGCAAGATCATGGTGATGCATAGCAACGAGAGGGGAGAGTGTTGTCCACGTACCCTCGTAGACCGAAAGCGGAAGCGTTTAACACAACGCGGTTGATGTAGTCGTACGTCTTCACGATCTGACCGATCAAGTACCGAACGCACGGCACCTCCGAGTTCAGCACACGTTCAGCTCGATGACGTCCCTCGAACTCCGATCCAGCCGAGTGTTGAGGGAGAGTTTCGTCAGCACGACGGCGTGGTGACAATGATGATGTTTTACCGACGCAGGGCTTCGCCTAAGCACCGCTACGATATTATCGAGGTGTAATATGGTGGAGGGGGGCACCGGACACGGCTAAGAGATCAATGATCAATTGTGTGTCTAGAGGTGCCCCCTGCCCCCGTATATAAAGGAGCAAGGGGGGTTCGGCCGGCCAAAGGGGAGAGGCGCGCCAGGAGGAGTCCTACTCCTACCGGGAGTAGGACTCCCCCCTTTTCCATGTTGGACTAGGAGAGAGAGGGGGAAGAGGTGGAGGGGAGGAAGGAAAGGGGGGCGCCGCCCCCCTCTCCTTGTCCTATTCGGACTGGGGGGGGAAGGGCGTGCGGCCCTGCCCTGGCCTCCTCTCCTCTCTTCCACCTAGGCCCACTAAGGCCCATTAAGTTACCGGGGGGTTCCGGTAACCTCCCGGTACTCCGGAAAAATCCCGATTTCACCCGGAACACTTCCGATATCCAAACATAGGCTTCCAATATATCAATCTTTATGTCTCGACCATTTCGAGACTCCTCGTTATGTCCGTGATCACATCCGGGACTCTGAACAACCTTCGGTACATCAAACTCATAATATAACTGTCATCGTAACGTTAAGCGTGCGGACCCTACGGGTTCGAGAACTATGTAGACATGACCGAGACACCTCTCCGGTCAATAACCAATAGCGGAAACTGGATGCTCATATTGGCTCCCACATATTCTACGAAGATCTTTATCGGTCAGACTGCATAACAACATACGTTGTTCCCTTTGTCATCGGTATGTTACTTGCCCGAGATTCGATCGTCGGTATCTCGATACCTAGTTCAATCTCGTTACCGGCAAGTCTCTTTACTCGTTCCGTAATACATCATCCCTCAACTAACTCATTAGTTACAATGCTTGCAAGGATTATAGTGATGTGTATTACTGAGTGGGCCCAGAGATACCTCTCCGACAATCGGAGTGACAAATCCTAATCTTGAAATACGCCAACCCAACAAGTACCTTTGGAGACACCTGTAGAGCTCCTTTATAATCACCCAGTTACGTTGTGACGTTTGGTAGCACACAAAGTGTTCCTCTGGTAAACGGGAGTTGCATAATCTCATAGTCATAGGCACATGTATAAGTCATGAAGAAAGCAATAGCAACATACTAAACGATCGAGTGCTAAGCTAACGGAATGGGTCAAGTCAATCACATCATTCTCCTAATGAAGTGATCCCGTTAATCAAATGACAACTCATGTCTATGGCTAGGAAACATAACCATCTTTGATCAACGAGCTACTCAAGTAGAGGCATACTAGTGACACTCTGTTTGTCTATGTATTCACGCAAGTATTATGTTTCCGGTTAATACAATTCTAGCATGAATAATAAACATTTATCATGATATAAGGAAATAAATAATAACTTTATTATTGCCTCTAGGGCATATTTCCTTCAGTCTCCCACTTGCACTAGAGTCAATAATCTAGATTACACAGTAATGATTCTTACACCCATGGAGTCTTGGTGCTGATGTTTTGCTCGTGGAAGAGGCTTAGTTAACGGGTCTGCAACATTCAGATCCGTATGTATCTTGCAAATTTCTATGTCTCCCACCTGGACTAAATCCCGGATGGAATTGAAGCGTCTTTTGATGTGCTTGGTTCTCTTGTGAAATCTGGATTCCTTTGCTAAGGCAATTGCACCAGTATTGTCACAAAAGATTTTCATTGGACCCAATGCACTAGGTATGACACCTAGATCGGATATGAACTCCTTCATCCAGACTCCTTCATTTGCTGCTTCCGAAGCAGCTATGTACTCCGCTTCACACGTAGATCCTGCCACGACACTTTGCTTAGAACTGCACCAACTGACAGCTCCACCGTTCAATGTAAACACATATCCGGTTTGCGATTTAGAATCGTCCGGATCAGTGTCAAAGCTTGCATCAACGTAACCATTTACGATGAGCTCTTTGTCACCTCCATAAACGAGAAACATATCCTTAGTCCTTTTCAGGTATTTCAGGATGTTCTTGACCGCTGTCCAGTGATCCACTCCTGGATTACTTTGGTACCTCCCTGCTAAACTTATAGCAAGTCACACATCAGGTCTGGTACACAGCATTGCATACATGATAGAGCCTATGGCTGAAGCATAGGGAACATCTTTCATCTTCTCTCTATCTTCTGCAGTGGTCGGGCATTGAGTCTTACTCAATCTCACACCTTGTAATACAGGCAAGAACCCTTTCTTTGCTTGATCCATTTTGAACTTCTTCAAAACTTTGTCAAGGTATGTGCTTTGTGAAAGTCCAATTAAGCGTCTTGATCTATCTCTATAGATCTTGATGCCCAATATATATGCAGCTTCACCGAGGTCTTTCATTGAAAAACTCTTATTCAAGTATCCCTTTATGCTATCCAGAAATTCTATATCATTTCCAATTAGCAATATGTCATCCACATATAATATCAGAAATGCTACTGAGCTCCCACTCACTTTCTTGTAAATACAGGCTTCTCCAAAAGTCTGTATAAAACCAAATGCTTTGATCACACTATCAAAGCATTTATTCCAACTCCGAGAGGCTTGCACCAGTCCATAAATGGATCGCTGGAGCTTGCACACTTTGTTAGCTCCCTTTGGATCAACAAAACCTTCCGGTTGCATCATATACAACTCTTCTTCCAGAAATCCATTCAGGAATGCAGTTTTGACATCCATTTGCCAAATTTCATAATCATAAAATGCGGCAATTGCTAACATGATTCGGACAGACTTGAGCATCGCTACGGGTGAGAAGGTCTCATCGTAGTCAATCCCTTGAACTTGTCGAAAACCTTTCGCAACAAGTCGAGCTTTATAGACAGTAACATTACCGTCAGCGTCAGTCTTCTTCTTGAAGATCCATTTATTTTCAATGGCTTGCCGATCATCGGGCAAGTCAACCAAAGTCCATACTTTGTTCTCATACATGGATCCCATCTCGGATTTCATGGCCTCAAGCCATTTTGCGGAATCTGGGCTCACCATCGCTTCTTCATAGTTCGTAGGTTCGTCATGGTCTAGTAACATAACCTCCAGAACAGGATTACCGTACCACTCTGGTGCGGATCTTAATCTGGTTGACCTACGAGGTTCAGTAATAACTTGATCTGAAGTTTCATGATCATTATCATTAACTTCCTCACTAATTGGTGTAGGTGTCGCAGAAACTGGTTTCTGTGATGATCTACTTTCCAATAAGGGAGCAGGTACAGTTACCTCATCAAGTTCTACTTTCCTCCCACTCACTTCTTTCGAGAGAAACTCCTTCTCTAGAAAGGATCCATTCTTAGCAACGAATGTCTTGCCTTCGGATCTGTGATAGAAGGTGTACCCAACAGTCTCCTTTGGGTATCCTATGAAGACACATTTCTCCGATTTAGGTTCGAGCTTATCAGGTTGAAGTTTCTTCACATAAGCATCGCAACCCCAAACTTTAAGAAACGACAACTTTGGTTTCTTGCCAAACCATAGTTCATAAGGCGTCGTCTCAACGGATTTCGATGGTGCCCTATTTAGAGTGAATGCAGCCGTCTCTAAAGCATAACCCCAAAACGATAGCGGTAAATCAGTAAGAGACATCATAGATCGCACCATATCTAGTAAAGTACGATTACGACGTTCGGACACACCATTACGTTGTGGTGTTCCGGGTGGCGTGAGTTGCGAAACTATTCCGCATTGTTTCAAATGTAGGCCAAACTCGTAACTCAAATATTCTCCTCCACGATCTGATCGTAGAAACTTTATTTTCTTGTTACGATGATTTTCAACTTCGCTCTGAAATTCTTTGAACTTTTCAAATGTTTCAGACTTATGTTTCATTAAGTAGATATACCCATATCTGCTCAAATCATCTGTGAAGGTGAGAAAATAACGATATCCGCCACGAGCCTCAATATTCATCGGACCACATACATCTGTATGTATGATTTCCAACAAATTAGTTGCTCTCTCCATAGTTCCGGAGAACGGTGTTTTAGTCATCTTGCCCATGAGACACGGTTCGCAAGTACCAAGTGATTCATAATCAAGTGATTCCAAAAGTCCATCATTATGGAGTTTCTTCATGCGCTTTACACCGATATGACCTAAACGGCAGTGCCACAAATAAGTTGCACTATCATTATCAACTCTGCATCTTTTGGCTTCGACATTATGAATATGTGTGTCACTACTACCGAGATTCATTAAAAATAGACCACTCTTCAAGGGTGCATGACCATAAAAGATATTACTCATATAAATAGAACAACCATTATTCTCTGATTTAAATGAATAACCGTCTCGCATCAAACAAGATCCAGATATAATGTTCATGCTCAACGCTGGCACCAAATAACAATTATTTAGGTCTAATACTAATCCCGAAGGTAGATGCAGAGGTATCGTGCCGACGGCGATCACATCGACTTTGGAACCGTTTCCCACGCGCATCGTCACCTCGTCCTTGGCCAGTGTTCGCTTAATCTGTAGTCCCTGTTTTGAGTTGCAAATATTAGCAACAGAACCAGTATCAAATACCCAGGTGCTACTGCGAGCTCTGGTAAGGTACACATCAATAACATGTATATCACATATACCTTTGTTCACCTTGCCATCCTTCTTATCCGCCAAATACTTGGGGTAGTTCCGCTTCCAGTGACCAGTCTGCTTGCAGTAGAAGCACTCAGTCTCAGGCTTAGGTCCAGATTTGGGTTTCTTCTCCTGAACAACAACTTGCTTGCTGTTCTTCTTGAAGTTCCCCTTCTTCTTCCCTTTGCCCTTTTTCTTGAAACTAGTGGTCTTATTGACCATCAACACTTGATGCTCCTTTTTGATTTCTACCTCCGCTGCCTTTAGCATTGCGAAGAGCTCGGGAATTGTCTTATTCATCCCTTGCATGTTATAGTTCATCACGAAGCTCTTGTAGCTTGGTGGCAGTGATTGAAGAATTCTGTCAATGACGCTATCATCCGGAAGATTAACTCCCAGTTGAATCAAGTGATTGTTATACCCAGACATTTTGAGTATATGCTCACTGACAGAACTATTCTCTTCCATCTTGCAGCTGTAGAACTTATTGGAGACTTCATATCTCTCAATCCGGGCATTTGTGTGAAATATTAACTTCAACTCCTGGAACATCTCATATGCTCCATGACGTTCAAAACATCGTTGAAGGCCCGGTTCTAAGCCGTAAAGCATGGCACACTGAACTATCGAGTAATCATCAGCTTTGCTCTGCCAGACGTTCATAACCTCTGGTGTTGCTCTTGCAGCAGGCCTGGCACCCAGCGGTGCTTCCAGGACGTAATTCTTCTGTGCAGCAATGAGGATAATCCTCAAGTTACGAACCCAGTCCGTGTAATTGCTACCATCATCTTTCAACTTTGCTTTCTCAAGGAACGCATTAAAATTCAATGGAACAACAGCACGGGCCATCTATCTACAATTAACATAGACAAGCAAGATACTATCAGGTACTAAGTTCATGATAAATTTAAGTTCTATTAATCATATTACTTAAGAACTCCCACTTAGATAGACATCCCTCTAATCATCTAAGTGATTACGTGATCCAAATCAACTAAACCATAACCGATCATCACATGAAATGGAGTAGTTTTCTATGGTGAACATCACTATGTTGATCATATCTACTATATGATTCACGCTCGACCTTTCGGTCTCAGTTTTCCGAGGCCATATCTGCATATGCTAGGCTCGTCAAGTTTAACCTGAGTATTTTGCGTGTGCAAAACTGGCTTGCACCCGTTGTAGATGGACGTAGAGCTTATCACACCCGATCATCACGTGGTGTCTGGGCACGACGAACTTTGGCAACGGTGCATACTCAGGGAGAACACTTTTATCTTGAAATTTAGTGAGAGATCATCTTATAATGCTACCGTCAATCAAAGCAAGATAAGATGCATAAAAGATAAACATCACATGCAATCAATATAAGTGATATGATATGGCCATCATCATCTTGTGCTTGTGATCTCCATCTCCGAAGCACCGTCATGATCACCATCGTCACCGGCGCGACACCTTGATCTCCTTCATAGCATCGTTGTCGTCTCACCAACTATTGCTTCTACGACTATCGCTACCGCTTAGTGATAAAGTAAAACAATTACATGGCGATTGCATTGCATACAATAAAGCGAGAACCATATGGCTCCTGCCAGTTGCCGATAACTCGGTTACAAAACATTATCATCTCATACAATAAAATTCAGCATCATGTCTTGACCATATTGTTGGGGAACGTAGTAATTTCAAAATTTTCCTACGCACACGCAAGATCATGGTGATGCATAGCAACGAGAGGGGAGAGTGTTGTCCACGTACCCTCGTAGACCGACAGCGGAAGCGTTATCACAATGCGGTTGATGTAGTCGTACGTCTTCACGATCCGACCGATCAAGTACCGAACGTACGACACCTCCGAGTTCTACACACGTTCAGCTCGATGACGTCCCTCGAACTCCGATCCAGCTGAGTGTTGAGGGAGAGTTTCGTCAGCACGACGGCGTGGTGACGATGATGATGTTCCACCGGCGCAGGGCTTCGCCTAAGCTCCGCAACGGTATTATCGAGGTGTAATATGGTGGAGGGGGGGCACCGCACACGACTAAGAGATCTCAAGGATCAATTGTTGTGTCTCTGGGGTGCCCCCTGCCCCCGTATATAAAGGAGCAAGGGAGGAGGAGGCCGGCCCTAGGAGGGGGCGCACCAAGTGTGGAGTCCTACTAGGACTCCCTAGTCCTAGTAGGATTCCACCTCCCATATGGAATAGGAAAAGAGGAAGGGAAAAAGAGAAGGAAGGAAGGGGGCGCCCCCCTTCCCTAGTCCAATTCGGACCAGACCAAGGGGAGGGGTGCGGCCACCCTTGAGGCCCTTTTTCTTCTTTCCCGTATGGCCCAATAAGGCCCAATACGTATTCCCGTAACTCTCCGGTACTCCGAAAAATACCCGAATCACTCGGAACCTTTCCGAAGTCCGAATATAGTCGTCCAATATATCGATCTTTACGTCTCGACCATTTCGAGACTCCTCGTCATGTCCCCGATCTCATCCGGGACTCCGAACTCCTTCGGTACATCAACATACATAAACTCATAATAAAACTGTCATCGTAACTTTAAGCGTGCGGACCCTACGGGTTCGAGAACTATGTAGACATGACCGAGACACGTCTCCGGTCAATAACCAATAGCGGGACCTGGATGCCCATATTGGCTCCCACATATTCTACGAAGATCTTTATCGGTCAGACCGCATAACAACATACGTTGTTCCCTTTGTCATCAGTATGTTACTTGCCCGAGATTCGATCGTCGGTATCTCGATACCTAGTTCAATCTCGTTACCGGCAAGTCTCTTTACTCGTTCCGTAACACATCATCCCGCAACTAACTTATTAGTCACAATGCTTGCAAGGCTTATAGTGATGTGCATTACCGAGTGGGCCCAGAGATACCTCTCCGACAATCGGAGTGACAAATCCTAATCTCGAAATACGCCAACCCAACAAGTACCTTTGGAGACACCTGTAGAGCACCTTTATAATCACCCATTTACGTTGTGACGTTTGGTAGCACACAAAGTGTTCCTCCGGTAAACGGGAGTTGCATAATCTCATAGTCATAGGAACATGTATAAGTCATGAAGAAAGCAATAGCAACATACTAAACGATCGGGTGCTAAGCTAACGGAATGGGTCAAGTCAATCACGTCATTCTCCTAATGAGGTGATCTCGTTAATCAAATGACAACTTATGTCTATGGCTAGGAAACATAACCATCTTTGATTAACGAGCTAGTCAAGTAGAGGCATACTAGTGACACTTTGTTTGTCTATGTATTCACACATGTATTATGTTTCCGGTTAATACAATTCTAGCATGAATAATAAACATTTATCATGATATAAGGAAATAAATAATAACTTTATTATTGCCTCTAGGGCATATTTCCTTCAGTCTCCCACTTGCACTAGAGTCAATAATCTAGTTCACATCGCCATGTGATTTAACATGAATAGTTCACATCACCATGTGATTAACACCCATGGTTCACATCGTCATGTGACCATCACCCAAAGGGTTTACTAGAGTCAGTAATCTAGTTCACATCGCTATGTGATTAACACCCAAAGAGCACTAAGGTGTGATCATGTTTTGCTTGTGAGATAATTTTAGTCAACGGGTCTGTCACATTCAGATCCGTAAGTATTTTGCAAATTTCTATGTCTACAATACTCTGCATGGAGCTACTCTAGCTAATTGCTCCCACTTTCAATATGTATCTAGACCGAGACTTAGAGTCGTCTAGATTAGTGTCAAAACTTGCATCGACGTAACCTTTTACGACGAGCCTTTTGTCACTTCCATAATCGAGAAACATATCCTTATTCCAGTAAGGATAATTTTGACCGCTGTCCAGTGATCTACTACTAGATCACTATTGTACTCCCTTGCCAAAATCAGTGTATGGTATACAATAGATCTGGTACACAGCATGGCATACTTTATAGAACCTATGGCCAAGGCATAGGGAATGACTTTCATTCTCTTTCTATCTTTTGCCGTGGTCGGGCTTTGAGTCTTTACTCAATTTCACACCTTGTAACACAGGCAAGAACTCTTTTCTTTGACTGTTATATTTTGAACTACTTCAAAATCTTGTTAAGGTATGTACTAATTGAAAAACTTATCAAGCGTCTTCATCTATCTCTATAGATCTTGATGCTCAATATGTAAGCAGCTTCACCGAGGTCTATCTTTGAAAAACTCCTTTCAAACACTCCTTTATGCTTTGCAGAATAATTCTACATTATTTCCGATCAACAATATGTCATTCACATATACTTATCAGAAATGTTGTAGTGCTCCCACTCACTTTCTTGTAAATACAGGCTTCACCGCAAGTCTGTATACAACTATATGCTTTGATCAACTTATCAAAGCGTATATTCCAACTCCGAGATGCTTGCACCAGTCCATTGATGGATTGCTGGAGCTTGCATATTTTGTTAGCACCTTTAGGATTGACAAAACCTTCTGGTTGTATCATATACAACTCTTCTTTAATAAATCCATCAAGGAATGCAGTTTTGTTTATCCCTTTGCCAGATTTCATAAAATGCGGCAATTGCTAACATGATTCGGACAGACTTAAGCATAGATACGAGTGAGAAACTCTCATCGTAGTCAACATCTTGAACTTGTCGAAAACCTTTTTGCGACAATTCTAGCTTTGTAGATAGTGATACTACTATCAGCGTCCGTCTTCCTCTTGACAATCCATTTATTCTCAATTGCTTGCCGATCATCGGGCAAGTCAACCAAAGTCCACACTTTGTTCTCATACATGGATCTCATCTCAGATTTCATGGCCTCAAGCCATTTTGCGGAATCTGGGCTCACCATCGCTTCTTCATAGTTCGTAGGTTCGTCATGGTCTAGTAACATAACCTTCAGAACAGGATTACCGTACCACTCTGGTGCGGATCTTACTCTGGTTTACCTACGAGGTTTGGTAGTAACTTGATCTGAAGTTACATGATCATCATCATTAACTTCCTCACTAATTGGTGTAGAAGTCACAGGAACAGATTTCTATGATCCAATAAGGGAGCAGGTACAGTTACCTCATCAAGTTCTACTTTCCTCCCACTCACATCTTTCGAGAGAAACTCCTTCTCTAGAAAGGATCCATACTTAGCAACGAATGTCTTGCCTTCGGATCTGTGATAGAAGGTGTACCCAACTGTCTCCTTTGGGTATCCTATGAAGACACATTTCTCCGATTTGGGTTTGAGCTTATCAGGATGAAATTTTTTCACATAAGCATCGCAACCCCAAAATTTTAAGAAACGACAACTTTGGTTTCTTGCCAAACCACAGTTCATAAGGCGTCGTCTCAATGGATTTTGATGGTGCCCTATTTAACGTGAATGTAGCTGTCTCTAATGCATAACCCAAAACGATAGTGGTAAACTGGTAAGAGACATCATAGATTGCACTATATCCAATAAAGTATGGTTATGACGTTCGGACACACCATTACACTATGGTGTTCCAGGTGGCGTGAGTAGTGAAACTATTTCACATTGTTTTAACTGAAGGCCAAACTCGTAACTCAAATATTTTACCTCTGCGATCATATCGTAGAAACTTTTATTTTCTTGTTACGATGATTCTCCACTTTACTCTGAAATTCTTTGAACTTTTCAAATGTTTTAGACTTTGTGTTTCATCAAGTAGATATACCCATATCTGCTCAAATCATCTGTGAAGGTCAGAAAATAATGATACCTGCTACGAGCCTCAATATTCATCGGACCACATACATCTGTATGTATGATTTCCAACAAATCTGTTGCTCTCTCCATAGTTCCGGAGAACAGCGTTTTAGTCATCTTGCCCATGAGGCACGGTTCGCAAGCATCAAGTGATTCATAATCAAGTGATTCCAAAATCCCATCAGTATGGAGTTTCTTCATGCGCTTTACACCAATATGACCTAAACGGCAGTACCACAAATAAGTTGCACTATCATTATTAACTTTGCATCTTTTGGCTTCAATATTATGAATATGTGTATCACTACGATCGAGATCCAACAAACCATTTTCGTTGGTGTGTATGACCATAAAGGTTTTATTCATGTAAATAGAACAACAATTGTTCTCTAACTTAAATGAATAACCGTATTGCAATAAACATGATCAGATCATATTCATGCTCAACGCAAACACCAAATAACACTTATTTAGTTTCAACACTAATCCCGAAAGTATAGGGAGTGTGCGATGATGATCATATCAATCTTGGAACTACTTCCAACACACATCGTCACCTCGCCTTTTACTAGTCTCTGTTTATTCTGCAACTCCCGTTTTCGAGTTACTACTCTTTAGCAACTGAACCAGTATCAATTACCGAGGGGTTGCTATAAACACTAGTAAAGTACACATCAATAATCTGTATATCAAATATACCTTTTGTTCACTTTTACTAGTCTCTGTTTATTCTGCAACTCCCGTTTCGAGTTACTACTCTTAGCAACTGAACCAGTATCAATTACCGAGGGATTGCTATAAACACTAGTAAAGTACACATCAATAATCTGTATATCAAATATACCTTTGTTCACTTTGCCATCCTTCTTATCCACCAAATAGTTGGGGTAGTTCCGCTTCCAGTGACCAGTCCCTTTGCAGTAGAAGCACTTAGTCTCAGGCTTAGGACCAGACTTAGGCTTCTTCACTTGAGCAGCAACTTGCTTGCCGTTCTTTTGAAGTTCCCCTTTTTCCCTTTGCCCTTTTCTTGAAACTAGCGGTCTCGTCAACCATCAACACTTGAAGTGGTCTCGTCAACCATCAACACTTGATGTTTTTCTTGATTTCTACCTTCGTCGATTTCAGCATCACGAAGAGCTCGGGAATTACTTTCGTCATCCCTTGCATACCATAGTTCATCACGAAGTTCTACTAACTTGGTGATGGTGACTAGAGAATTCTGTCAATCACTATTTTATCTGGAAGATAAACTCCCACTTGATTCAAGCGATTGTAGTACCCAGACAATCTGAGCACATGCTCACTAGTTGAGCGATTCTCCTCCATCTTTTTGCTATAGAACTTGTTGGAGATTTCATATCTCTCAACTCGGGTATTTGCTTGAAATATTAACTTCAACTCCTGGAACATCTCATATGGTCCATGACGTTCAAAACGTCTTTGAAGTCCCGATTCTAAGCCGTTAAGCATGGTGCACTAAACTATCAAGTAGTCATCATATTGAGCTAGCCAAACGTTCATAACGTCTGCATCTGCTCCTGCAATAGGTCTGTCACCTAGCGGTGCATCAAGGACATAATTTTTCTGTGCAGCAATGAGGATAATCCTCAGATCACGGATCCAATCCGCATCTTTGCTACTAACATCTTTCAACATAATTTTTCTCTAGGAACAAAAAATAAACACAGGGAAGCAACAACGCGAGCTATTGATCTACAACATAATTTGCAAAATACTATCAGGACTAAGTTCATGATAAATTTAAGTTCAATTAATCATATTACTTAAGAACTCCCACTTAGATAGACATCTCTCTAATCATCTAAGTGATTACGTGATCCAAAGCAACTAAACCATGTCCGATTAACACGTGAGATGGAGTAGTTTCAATGGTGAACATCACTATGTTGATCATATCTACTATATGATTCACGCTCGACCTTTCGGTCTCTGTGTTCCGAGGCCATATCTGTATATGCTAGGCTCGTCAAGTTTAACCTGAGTATTCCGCGTGTGCAACTGTTTTGCACCCGTTGTATTTGAATGTAGAGCCTATCACACCCGATTAACACGTGGTGTCTCAGCACGAAGAACTTTTGCAACGGTGCATACTCAGGGAGAACACTTTTATCTTGAAATTTTAGTGAGAGATCATCTTATAATGCTACCGTCAATCAAAGCAAGATAAGATGCATAAAGGATTAACATCACATGCAATCAATATAAGTGATATGATATGGCCATCATCATCTTGTGCTTGTGATCTCCATCTCCGAAGCACCGTGCTTGTGATCTCCATCTCCGAAACACCGTCATGATCACCATCGTCACCGGCGCGACACCTTGATCTCCATCGTAGCATCGTTGTCGTCTCGCCAACTTATTGCTTTTACGACTATCGCTACCGCTTAGTGATAAAGTAAACTATTACATGGCGATTGCATCTCATACAATAAAGCGACAACCATATGGCTCCTGCCAGTTGCCGATAACTCGGTTACAAAACATGATCATCTCATACAACACATTATATCACATCATGTCTTGACCATATCACATCACAACATGCCCTGCAAAAACAAGTTAGACGTCCTCTACTTTGTTGTTGCAAGTTTTACGTGGCTGCTACGGGCTTAGCAAGAACCGTTCTTACCTACGCATCAAAACCACAACGATAGTTTGTCAAGTTGGTGCTGTTTTAACCTTCGCAAGGACCGGGCGTAGCCACACTCGGTTCAACTAAAGTGAGAGAGACAGACACCCGCCAGTCACCTTTAAGCAACGAGTGCTCCGAACGGTGAAACCAGTCTCGCGTAAGCGTACGCGTAATGTCGGTCCGGGCCGCTTCATCTCACAATACCGCTGAACCAAAGTATGACATGCTGGTAAGCAGTATGACTTATATCGCCCACAACTCACTTGTGTTCTACTCGTGCATAGCATCAACGCATAAAACCAGGCTCGGATGCCACTGTTGGGGAACGTAGTAATTTCAAAATTTTCCTACGCACACGCAAGATCATGGTGATGCATAGCAACGAGAGGGGAGAGTGTTGTCCACGTACCCTCGTAGACCGACAGCGGAAGCGTTATCACAACGCGGTTGATGTAGTCGTACGTCTTCACGATCCGACCGATCAAGTACCGAACGTACGGCACCTCCGTGTTCTACACACGTTCAGCTCGATGACGTCCCTCGAACTCCGATCCAGCCGAGTGTTGAGGGAGAGTTTCGTCAGCACGACGGCGTGGTGACAATGATGATGTTCTACCGACGCAGGGCTTCGCCTAAGCACCGCTACGATATTATCGAGGTGTAATATGGTGGAGGGGGGCACCGCACACGGCTAAGAGATCAATGATCAATTGTGTGTCTAGAGGTGCCCCCTGCCCCCGTATATAAAGGAGCAAGGGGGGGTTCGGCCGGCCAAAGGGAAGAGGCGCGCCAGGAGGAGTCCTACTCCTACCGGGAGTAGGACTCCCCCCTTTTCCATGTTGGACTAGGAGAGAGAGGGGGAAGAGGTGGAGGGGAGGAAGGAAAGGGGGGCGCCGCCCCCCTCTCCTTGTCCTATTCGGACTGGGGGGGAGGGGCATGCGGCCCTGCCCTGGCCTCCTCTCCTCTCTTCCACCTAGGCCCACTAAGGCCCATTAAGTTACCGGGGGGTTCCGGTAACCTCCCGGTACTCCAGAAAAATCCCGATTTCACCCGGAACACTTCCGATATCCAAACATAGGCTTCCAATATATCAATCTTTATGTCTCGACCATTTCGAGACTCCTCGTTATGTCCGTGATCACATCCGGGACTCCGAACAACCTTCGGTACATCAAACTCATAATATAACTGTCATCGTAACGTTAAGCGTGCGGACCCTACGGGTTCGAGAACTATGTAGACATGACCGAGACACCTCTCCGGTCAATAACCAATAGTGGAACCTGGATGCTCATATTGGCTCCCACATATTCTACGAAGATCTTTATCGGTTAGACCGCATAACAACATACGTTGTTCCCTTTGTCATCGGTATGTTACTTGCCCGAGATTCGATCGTCGGTATCTCGATACCTAGTTCAATCTCGTTACCGGCAAGTCTCTTTACTCGTTCCGTAATACATCATCCTGCAACTAACTCATTAGTTACAATGCTTGCAAGGCTTATAGTGATGTGTATTACTGAGTGGGCCCAGAGATACCTCTCCGACAATCGGAGTGACAAATCCTTATCTAGAAATACGCCAACCCAACAAGTACCTTTGGAGACACCTGTAGAGCACCTTTATAATCACCCAGTTACGTTGTGACGTTTGGTAGCACACAAAGTGTTCCTCCGGTAAACGGGAGTTGCATAATCTCATAGTCATAGGAACATGTATAAGTCATGAAGAAAGCAATAGCAACATACTAAACGATCGAGTGCTAAGCTAACGGAATGGGTCAAGTCAATCACATCATTCTCCTAATGATGTGATCCCGTTAATCAAATGACAACTCATGTCTATGGCTAGGAAACATAACCATCTTTGATCAACGAGCTAGTCAAGTAGAGGCATACTAGTGACACTCTGTTTGTCTATGTATTCACACAAGTATTATGTTTCCGGTTAATACAATTCTAGCATGAATAATAAACATTTATCATGATATAAGGAAATAAATAATAACTTTATTATTGCCTCTAGGGCATATTTCCTTCAGGTGCAGCCTAAGAGATGTCCATATGTGCAGCGCCTAAGAGATAGGCGCTGCACATTAAAAGTGTGGTGCCTAGCCCATGGGCGCTGCACTGCTGGAAAAGTTACTTGAAGTGTTCTGTTCCTCTCTGGACTGGCATGTCCAGGTGTGCAGCGCCCAGCACCTAGGCGTCACACTATACAGTGCAGCGCCGCTCGCATAAGCGTTGCACATCTGGACATGCCAGTCCAGAGAGCAACAGAGCACTTCCAGTAGCTTTTCCACCCAAAAAACCGCTAAGTTAGGGTGCAAAGCCTATGGCCTCGGCGACACACTATACAGTGCAGTGCCCGGGTGTTGGGCGCTGCACACCTGGACATGCGAGTCCAGAGAGCAACAGAACACTTCCAGTAACTTTTCCAGCCCAAAAATCGCTAAGTCAGGGTGCAGCGCCCATGTGTAAGGCGCTGCGCTATACTGTGTGATGCCCAGGAGTTGGGCGCTGCACTATCTGTTGTTTTCAAATACCAAGTGCATTTTATGTTTTGTGGTTCACATAAATGTCACATAATCATAAGTGATATCACATATGGTAGGCCAAAACATAGAAAGAAGACATAGCACATAGAGTAGTACAAATCACATAGTCATACACACATTTTGTCCAAAACATAGATTTGTCGAAAACATAGATTTGTCCAAAACACATTTAGGACTCATAGCACATAGTACCACACATTTTGGTTCACAAGGTCACATAGTAGCACACATTTTGCGTCGAGCAAGGTCCTCTCTTCTTCTTCTTCCGGCTCCCACCACCCCGGCATCTCACCTCCCCCCTCCGTGTCCTTCACCCCCTTCATTGTTGCCATACCTACAAAAATGGCAACTTAATAGTTAGTCACACTATGCAAAATGACAATGACAACATTAATAACAAGATAATAGTAAGTCACATACGGCAATGGTCCATTGAGCCAAGAAAACATTCCTCCACTACGACCACCGCCAAGGCCATAGCCACCACCAAGGCCTAGGCCATCACCACGGCCTCTACCACCACCGCGGCCTAGACCACCACCATGGCCTCTACCACCACCACCACGGCCTTGTTGGGGATCGTTGCAGAAATTAAAAAAATTCTACGCATCACGAAGATCAATCTATGGAGTTGGGAGTGCATCCTCATACCTTTGAAGATCGCGATGCGGAAGCGTTGTAAGAACGCGGTTGGAGGAGTCGTACATGTAGCGATTCAGATCGCGGCAGAATCCGATCCAAGCACCGAACAACGGTGCCTCCGCGTTCAACACACGTGCAGCCCGGTGACGTCTCCCACGCCTTGATCCAGCAAGGAGGAGGGAGAGGTTGAGGAAGAAGGCTCCAACAGCAGCACAACGGCATGGTGGTGGTGGAGTGGCAGTTCTCTGGCAGGGCTTCGCCAAGCTCACGCAGAGGAGGAGAGGTGTTGGGGAGGGGAGGGGCTGCGCCTTGGATGTGGTGCTGCAGCCCACCCTCCACCCCTCTATTTATAGGGAGAAGGGGGAAGGGGGCCGCCCCTCTAGATGAGATCTAGAGGGGGGCGGCGGCCAAGGGGGAGGGGGCTTGCCCCCCAAGCAAGGGGGCGCCCCCCTTTAGGGTTCCCCCCAACCCTAGGCGCATGGGCCCTAGGGGGGATGGCGCCCAGCCCACTTAGGGGCTGGTTCCCTTCCACCTACAGCCCATAAGGCCCTCCGGGGCAGGTGGACCCTCCCGGTGGACCCCCGGAACCCCTCCAGTGGTCCCGGTACAATACCGGTATACCCCCGAATATTTTCGGTGACCGTATGATGACTTCCCATATATAAATCTTCACCTCCGGACCAATCCGGAACTCCTCGTGACGTCCGGGATCTCATCCGGGACTTCGAACAACATTAGGTAATCACATACAAACCTTCCTTATAACCCTAGCGTCATCGAACCTTAAGTGTGTAGACCCTACGGGTTCGGGAATCATGCAGACATGACCGAGACACCTCTCTAGCCAATAACCAACAGCGGGATCTGGATACCCATGTTGGCTCCCACACGTTCCACGATGATCTCATCGGATGAACCACGATGTCGAGGATTCAAGCAATCCCGTATACAATTCCCTTTGTCAATCGGTACGTTACTTGCCCGAGATTCGATCGTCGGTATCCCAATACCTCGTTCAATCTCGTTACCGGCAAGTCACTTTACTCATTCCGTAATGCATGATCCCGTGACCAACTACTTGGTCACATTGAGCTCATTATGATAATGTATTACCGAGTGGGCCCAGAGATACCTCTCCATCATACGGAGTGACAAATCCCAGTCTCGATCCATGCCAACCCAACAGAAACTTTCGGAGATACCTGTAGTGCACCTTTATAGCCACCTAGTTATGTTGTGACGTTTGGTACACCCAAAGCATTCCTACGGCATCCGAGAGTTGCACGATCTCATGGTCTAAGGAAATGATACTTGACATTAGAAAAGCTTTAGCAAACGAACTACACGATCTAGTTTTATGCTTAGGATTGGGTCTTGTCCATCACATCATTCTCCTAATGATCTGATCCCGTTATCAATGACATCCAATGTCCATGGTCAGGAAACCGTAACCATCTATTGATCACCGAGCTAGTCAACTAGAGGCTCACTAGGGACATCTTGTGGTCTATGTATTCACACATGTATTACGATTTCCGGATAACACAATTATAGCATGAACAATAGACAATTATCATGAACAAGGAAATATAATAATAACCATTTTATTATTGCCTCTAGGGCATATTTCCAACAGTCTCCCACTTGCACTAGAGTCAATAATCTAGTTACATTGTGAAGAATCGAACGCCCATAGAGTTCTGGTGTTGATCATGTTTTGCTCGTGGAAGAGGTTTAGTCAATGGATCTGCGACATTCAGGTCCGTATGCACTTTACAAATATCTATGTCTCCATCTTGAACATTTTCACGAATGGAGTTGAAGCGACGCTTGATATGCCTGGTCTTCTTGTGAAACCTAGGCTCCTTGGACAGGGCAATAGCTCCAGTGTTGTCACAGAAGAGAGTCATCGGGCCCGATGCATTGGGAATAACTCCTAGGTCGGTAATGAACTCCTTCATCCAGATTGCTTCATGTGCTGCCTCCGAGGCTGCCATGTACTCCGCTTCACATGTAGATCCCGCCACGACGCTTTGCTTGCAACTGCACCAGCTGACTGCCCCACCATTCAAAATATACACGTATCCGGTTTGTGACTTAGAGTCATCCAGATCTGTGTCGAAGCTAGCGTCGACGTAACCCTTTACGACGAGCTCTTCGTCACCTCCATAAACGAGAAACATATCCTTAGTCCTTTTCAGGTACTTCAGGATATTCTTGACCGCTGTCCAGTGTTCCATGCCGGGATTACTTTGGTACCTTCCTACCAAACTTACGGCAAGGTTTACATCAGGTCTGGTACACAGCATGGCATACATAATAGACCCTATGGCCGAGGCATAGGGGATGACACTCATCTTTTCTCTATCTTCTGCCGTGGTCGGGCATTGAGCCGTGCTCAATCTCACACCTTGCAATACAGGCAAGAACCCCTTCTTGGACTGATCCATATTGAACTTCTTCAATATCTTGTCAAGGTACGTGCTTTGTGAAAGACCAATGAGGCGTCTCGATCTATCTCTATAGATCTTGATGCCTAATATATAAGCAGCTTCTCCAAGGTCCTTCATTGAAAAACACTTATTCAAGTAGGCCTTTATGCTTTCCAAGAATTCTATATCATTTCCCATCAATAGTATGTCATCCACATATAATATGAGAAACGCTACAGAGCTCCCACTCACTTTCTTGTAAACACAGGCTTCTCCATAAGTCTGCGTAAACCCAAACGCTTTGATCATCTCATCAAAGCGAATGTTCCAACTCCGAGATGCTTGCACCAGCCCATAGATTGAGCGTTGGAGCTTGCACACCTTGTCAGCATTCTTAGGATCGACAAAACCTTCTGGCTGCATCATATACAATTCTTCCTTAAGGAAACCATTAAGGAATGCCGTTTTGACGTCCATTTGCCATATCTCATAATCATAGAACGCGGCAATTGCTAACATGATTCGGACGGACTTCAGCTTCGCTACGGGTGAGAAAGTCTCATCGTAGTCAACCCCTTGAACTTGTCGATAACCCTTAGCGACAAGCCGAGCCTTATAGATGGTCACATTACCATCCGCGTCTGTCTTCTTCTTAAAGATCCATTTATTTTCTATGGCTCGCCGATCATCGGGCAAGTCAGTCAAAGTCCATACTTCGTTTTCATACATGGATCCTATCTCGGATTTCATGGCTTCAAGCCATTTGTCGGAATCCGGGCCCGCCATCGCTTCTTCATAGTTCGAAGGTTCACCGTTGTCTAACAACATGATTTCCAGGACAGGGTTGCCGTACCACTCTGGTGCGGAACGTGTCCTTGTGGACCTACGAAGTTCAGTAGTAACTTGATCCGAAGTTCCTTGATCATCATCATTAACTTCCTCTCTAGTCGGTGCAGGCACCACAGAAACATTTTCTTGAGCTGCGCTACTTTCCGGTTCAAGAGGCAGTACTTCATCAAGTTCCACTTTCCTCCCACTTACTTCTTTCGAGAGAAACTCTTTCTCTAGAAAGGATCCATTCTTGGCAACAAAGATCTTGCCTTCGGATCTGAGGTAGAAGGTATACCCAATAGTTTCCTTAGGGTATCCTATGAAGACGCATTTTTCCGACTTGGGTTCGAGCTTTTCAGGTTGAAGTTTCTTGACATAAGCATCGCATCCCCAAACTTTCAGAAACGACAGCTTAGGTTTCTTCCCAAACCATAATTCATACGGTGTCGTCTCAACGGATTTCGACGGAGCCCTATTTAAAGTGAATGCGGCAGTCTCTAAAGCATATCCCCAAAATGATAGCGGTAGGTCGGTAAGAGACATCATAGATCGCACCATGTCCAACAGAGTGCGATTACGACGTTCGGACACACCATTACGCTGAGGTGTTCCAGGCGGCGTGAGTTGTGAAACAATTCCACATTTCCTTAAGTGCGTGCCAAATTCGTGACTCAAATATTCTCCCCCACGATCTGATCGTAAGAACTTTATTTTCCTGTCACGTTGATTCTCAACCTCACTCTGAAATTCCTTGAACTTTTCAAAGGTCTCAGACTTGTGTTTCATTAAGTAGACATACCCATATCTACTTAAGTCATCAGTGAGGGTGAGAACATAACGATAACCACCGCGAGCCTCAACGCTCATTGGACCGCACACATCAGTATGTATGATTTCCAATAAGTTGGTTGCTCGCTCCATTGTTCCGGAGAACGGAGTCTTGGTCATTTTGCCCATGAGGCATGGTTCGCACGTGTCAAATGATTCATAATCAAGAGACTCCAAAAGTCCATCTGCATGGAGTTTCTTCATGCGTTTGACACCAATGTGACCAAGGCGGCAGTGCCACAAGTATGTGGGACTATCATTATCAACCTTACATCTTTTGGCATTCACACTATGAATATGTGTAACATCACGTTCGAGATTCAATAAGAATAAACCATTGACCAGCGGGGCATGACCATAAAACATATCTCTCATATAAATAGAACAACCATTATTCTCAGATTTAAATGAGTAGCCATCTCGCATTAAACGAGATCCAGATACAATGTTCATGCTCAAAGCTGGCACTAAATAACAATTATTGAGGTTTAAAACTAATCCCGTAGGTAAATGTAGAGGTAGCGTGCCGACGGCGATCACATCGACCTTGGAACCATTCCCGACGCGCATCGTCACCTCGTCCTTCGCCAGTCTCCGCTTATTCCGCAGCTCCTGTTTTGAGTTACAAATATGAGCAACCGCACCGGTATCAAATACCCAGGAGCTACTACGAGCGCTGGTAAGGTACACATCAATAACATGTATATCACATATACCTTTGGTATTGCCGGCCTTCTTATCCGCTAAGTACTTGGGGCAGTTCCGCTTCCAGTGACCGTTTCCCTTGCAATAAAAGCACTCAGTCTCAGGCTTGGGTCCATGCTTTGGCTTCTTCCCGGCAACTGGCTTACCGGGCGCGGCAACCCCCTTGCCGTCCTTCTTGAAGTTCTTCTTACCCTTGCCTTTCTTGAAACTAGTGGTTTTATTGACCATCAACACTTGATGTTCCTTTTTGATCTCCACCTCCGCTGATTTCAGCATTGAATATACCTCAGGAATGGTCTTTTCCATCCCCTGCATATTGAAGTTCATCACAAAGCTCTTGTAGCTAGGTGGGAGCGACTGAAGGATTCTGTCAACGACCGCGTCATCCGGGAGATTAACTCCCAGCTGAGATAAGCGATTGTGTAACCCAGACATTTTGAGTATGTGCTCGCTGACAGAACTATTCTCCTCCATCTTACAACTGTAGAACTTGTCGGAGACTTCATATCTCTCGACCCGGGCATGAGCTTGGAAAACCATTTTCAGCTCTTGGAACATCTCATATGCTCCGTGCTGCTCAAAACGCTTTTGGAGCCCCGGTTCTAAGCTGTAAAGCATGCCGCACTGAACCAGGGAGTAATCATCAACACGTGCTTGCCAGGCGTTCATAACGTCTTGGTTTGCTGGGACGGGTGCTTCACCTAGCGGTGCTTCCAGGACATATGCTTTCTTGGCAGCTATGAGGATGATCCTCAAGTTCCGGACCCAGTCCGTATAGTTGCTACCATCGTCTTTCAGCTTGGTTTTCTCTAGGAACGCGTTGAAGTTGAGGTTGACATTAGCGTGGGCCATTTGATCTACAAGACATATTGTAAAGGTTTTAGACTAAGTTCATGATAATTAAGTTCATCTAATGAAATTATTAATGAACTCCCACTCAGACAGACATCCCTCTAGTCATCTAAGTGATACATGATCCGAGTCAACTAGGCCGTGTCCGATCATCACGTGAGACGGACTAGTCATCATCGGTGAACATCTTCATGTTGATCGTATCTGCTATACGACTCATGCTCGACCTTTCGGTCTCTTGTGTTCCGAGGCCATGTCTGTACATGCTAGGCTCGTCAAGTCAACCTAAGTGTATTGCGTGTGTAAATCTGGCTTACACCCGTTGTATGCGAACGTTAGAACCTATCACACTCGATCATCACGTGGTGCTTCGGAACAACAAACCTTCGCAACGGTGCACAGTTAGGGGGAACACTTTCTTGAAATTTTAGCGAGGGATCATCTTATTTATGCTACCGTCGTTCTAAGCAAATAAGATGTAAAACATGATAAACATCACATGCAATCAAATGGTGACATGATATGGCCAATATCATTTTGCTCCTTTTGATCTCAATCTTCGGGGCGCCATGATCATCATTGTCACCGGCATGACACCATCATCTCCATCATCATGATCTCCATCATCATGTCTTCATGAAGTTGTCTCGCCAACTATTACTTCTACTACTATGGCTAACGGTTAGCAATAAAGTAAAGTAATTACATGACGTTCCAGTTGACACGCAGGTCATAAATAAATTAAGACAACTCCTATGGCTCCTGCCGGTTGTCATACTCATCGACATGCAAGTCGTGATTCCTATTACAAGAACATGATCAATCTGATACATCACATATATCATTCATCACATCCTTCTGTCCATATCACATCACATGACACTTGCTGCAAAAACAAGTTAGACGTCCTCTAATTGTTGTTGCAAATTTTTACGTGCCTGCTATAGGTTTCTAGCAAGAACGTTTCTTACCTACGCCAAAACCACAACGTGATATGCCAATTTCTATTTACCCTTCATAATGACCCTTTTCATCGAATCCGATCCGACTAAAGTGAGAGAGACAGACACCCGCTAGCCACCTTATGCAACTAGTGCATGTCAGTCGGTGGAACCTGTCTCACGTAAGCGTACGTGTAAGGTCGGTCCGGGCCGCTTCATCCCATGATGCCGCCGAATCAAGATAAGACTAGTAACGGCAAGTAAATTGACAAAATCGACGCCCACAACAACTTGTGTTCTACTCGTGCATAGAAACTACGCATAGACCTAGCTCATGATGCCACTGTTGGGGATCGTTGCAGAAATTAAAAAAATTCAACGCATCACCAAGATCAATCTATGGAGTTTACTAGCAACGAGAGGAGAGTGCATCTTCATACCTTTGAAGATCGCGGTGCGGAAGCGTTGCAAGAACGCGGTTGGAGGAGTCGTACACGTAGCGATTCAGATCGCGGCAGAATCCGATCCAAGCACCGAACAACGGTGCCTCCGCGTTCAACACACGTGCAGCCCGGTGACGTCTCCCGCGCCTTGATCCAGCAAGGAGGAGGGAGAGGTTGAGGAAGAAGGCTCCAACAGCAGCACGACAGCGTGGTGGTGGTGAAGTGGCAGTTCTCCGGCAGGGCTTCGCCAAGCTCACGCGAAGGAGGAGAGGTGTTGGGGAGGGGAGGGGTTGCGCCTTGGATGTGGTGCTGCAGCCCTCCCTCCACCCCTCTATTTATAGGGAGAAGGGGGAAGGGGCCGGCCCCTCTAGATGAGATCTAGAGGGGGGGCGGCGGCCAAGGGGGAGGGGGCTTGCCCCCCAAGCAAGGGGGGTGCCCCCTTTAGGGTTCCCCCCAACCCTAGGCGCATGGGCCCTAGGGGGGATGGCGCCCAGCCCACTTAGGGGCTGGTTCCCTTCCACCTTGTAATGCCCCAAAAAAATTAACCATGTTTTGTTTATTAAAATTTTGCTAAAAAATTAAATTTTCTTTTTTCTGGATTTATTTTTAATCTCAGAACCTCTCTTCTCTTCTAAGTTGTGGAGTTTTCACCCCAAGTGAAAACTTTCCAATTATTATTGGACTTGTTTACCCTCTCAAATAAAACAATTCTTTTATCAGTGGGATTATTTATTTTTCCCTGAGCTTTAGTTCTCTAAAATGGGTTTTCATAAGTTTTAGGGTCCCATTTGCACTGCAACCCTTTGGTAAATTCATTTAAAAATCCCACCAAAATTTGGGGATGACATGTGATGTTCCTAGATCACTTTTGTGCAAACATATCCTTTAGTCATTTGGAGATTTTGAGCTTTTCCCCAAGTTTCCAAATCTGGTCCAATTGCACTTTTGCACTACAACCTATTTTAATATTTCTTTAAAACTTCCACCAAAATTAGGGGATGTTAGTAGGAGTATATTATTCATCTTTGTGCAAAAACCCACTAATGTTCTTTGAAAAATTTGAGCAAAACATCCTCTTTTGCTCTCTGGTCCAGTTTGGCTTTTTCTACAGCAACTCTAATTTTTGTTGCTCTAATGCCCATGATTCTTTTTCCTGCTTATAGACCACTCCACCAAACCCTTAAGTCCAGGAGAGTGGACCCATTGGAGAAATTTTGGTCCATGGTATGATAGCCTTTAGTTTCTGCCCAGAAGTGGTTTTCCAAAAAACTTGCACTATCAAGTTTCTAGTCTTGCCCAACTAACCTAGCAACCCTCTTTATCATACAAAGAGACATTGGTCTGGAGCTTTTGGCCACCCCAAGAGGTGCCTAGATGCCCTTGGCATTTCATCGAGCAGGTTAGGAGCATGGCCAGATTTGGCATGCTTTTGGACTTGCATTATGAAGTTGCCCTAATGGCCTTACCAGCATGTCTATTGGCTCTCATGTGATCATTAGCCTAGCCCTGTTTAGTTGTAGAGGCAACAGAGGGGCATAGGACGCGATGGCATTTGGTCGAACGCCTGGCGTGCGTGCTCTGGGCACGCCCAGAGCGCACGTTTTGCACGCGTGCGCACTGAGCCGTTGCGTCTCACTGCCGCCCTCCCCGCGCTAGTGCTGACCCTTGGCCACTCGCCGCCAACACGCCCGACCCCTCCCTCGCCGCAGAGCCGCTCCTGGAGCTCCACAGCGCCACCACCGCAAGCCGCCACCGCCGCCCCGACAGCCTCTGCCATGGACGGCGCCGCCCGAGCCACTCCAGCGCGCCAGCTGCCCCTTAGAACAGTCCATCCTCATCCGCTCGCCCTGCCCAACCCGCTAGCCTCCACCACGTCGCCCTGCCAGCAACAGGACGGCGGTTCGCCGGCGAGTTTATCCGCAGCCACGGGACCGACGTCGCCGCCTATATATAGGCCCTTCTCCGACTCCCCTCGACACCTAGCAATGCTCCAATCCTCCCTTAGAGCTACCCCAAGCCACGGATTGACCGGAAGGGGCCACCTCCTTCACCTCCGGCCGAGACGCTCGCCGCCGCCCTTCTGCCTATTCCGACACCACCAGAGCCCCTCCCTTCGCCCTATCACCACCATTAGCTCCACCATGACCCCTAGGATCTTTTCCAGCATTCATTTTTGCCCAGGAGTCGAGGTGTGCAAAGCTTCATCCCCTCCCGAAGCTTCCTCTCCGCCATGACGGGAGGGCTACTCGCCCTCGAGCTCCGCCGCTCCCCTAACCCCCTCCAATGGATGCGCCATCTTCCCCCGAGCACGTGCATATCCAGAGCGCATCGTTTGGTGCCCTTTGTCGCCGGCAATCATCGCCGGAGCTCGCCTCTGTCTCTGGCACAGCCGCGCGCGGAGGGAAGAAGACGAACCCGACAGGTGGGGACCACCTGTCGGTGAGCCAGCCCAAGCCGCTAGTGGCGCAACCCGGCTGATACATTTTCCCTCTGGTGGAAGCGTATTTCCCGTAAGTACGTCTCCCCTTCTCTGGAAACGTATTCTTAGCCGATGCGTTTTCCTTTTTCTGGTTTTATTAAAACATAACGTTGACTAAACTTTGACTGGCTATAACTTTTTAAATATAAGTCCAAATGACTTGATTCTTTGTTTGTTGTTTCTCAAATTCTGTCTAGTTTATTTTAGTATTTATTTGAAAATTTTCCAAACAACTTTTTTGTACTGTTTTGAAACTATGTGTTAATTTGAATATTTCAAAAATAGGATTTTTGAAGAAGGAAGCAACTTTCAAAAAGTGCACCCCCTTTCATACTCTTGAAGGCAAGCATTCTGAACTCTGGCATAATATTTTTGTGTGTTGTTGATACGGTTGCAACACCACCTTGACTTGGAGCATACGTTATTTTATGTGACGATAAAATCATATGCATGAGTGCATAATGGAGATGCTTTGCTGTTAGAAATGGATATGCTGGTGATGGTAATCATCCTCGTAAGCTTCTCATGCATACCGGAAGGAAGCCGGGAAAGTTGCGGTCTTGGGTAGACACGAGCTTGTCCCTAGTTCCTCGTCGAGACGAGTATGTCCGGTATGGCATGGTGAGGCTTGATGAGTGGTGAGTTTATCTGTTAATGGAAATATATTTGTTATGCTAATCATACGGAGAATACTTGGACCTCCTGAGTCGACCGTAGGTCGAGTCTTGTTCAGTAACCCCCCTACTTGTTTCGTACTACCACTTGTCCCTGCCGCAGGTAGGGTACGGTTCAGTAAGTTGTCAACCCCGTCCTAGCACACACCGTACAGAGAGGCCATGGTGGAAGATACCGGAGGCCTCCGGTAGGCATGCCACCTGGTCCGGGGGCATGGGTGTTTCCGGTTGGGACCAAGAGGGGGGCACCCCTTAGAGCGCGCGATATAAATTTGATCCCATGCTAAGTCGAGGTTGTAGCCTCCCCACTTAGAGTTTTGCTTGACACGTGTCGTGGGTGATTCCAGACACCGGTAAGTTAAGCTGGTGTGTGCGGGTCAGGTGTGTTTTCGATTAAAAGACCGTAAATGGAATTAGTCCCGATGGACTAAAGAAATCCGTTACTCGTGGGTAAAGAGTATACCCTCTGCAGAGGTTAAATCTATTTTGTATAGCCGTGTCCATGGGTAAGGACCACAGTCTGAGATGGGTCTAGTGTCGATCTTAGTGTCGGTCTTCGGAGGAGAAACTACTAAACCGGAACATGGATCATGACTTGTGACTTATTATTATTATTATTATTATTATTATTATTATTATTATTATTATTATTATTATTATTATTATTATTATTGTGGACTAACCATTTACCTTATTTGAATTATTGAGTATCCCTGGGACGGTCCTACCTCCTGGACATTCACTGTGATTATTCTTATATAAGCCCTTTATGTGGTGTCGCTCAGACGCCCGGCTGTGGCATGCTTGTTATTTATTTATTCTATATAAGCCCTTTATGTGGTGTCGCTTAGACGCCCGACTGTGGCATGCTTGTTATTTCTTTTATAAGCCCTTTATGTGGTGTCGCTCAGACGCCCGACTGTGGCATGCTTGTTATTTATTTATTCTTTATAAGCCCTTTATGTGGTGTCGCTCAGACGCCCGACTGAGGCATGATTTATCTTGTTTTCCTTTC
The DNA here is from genome assembly GCF_018294505.1 of Triticum aestivum. NCBI lineage: Eukaryota > Viridiplantae > Streptophyta > Magnoliopsida > Poales > Poaceae > Triticum > Triticum aestivum. The sequence goes on from NC_057799.1 coordinate 318,017,235, forward strand.
GAGGCGTCGCTTCAGACACTCGATCGGTGCATTCTATTACTACCCCCGTATTGCACATTCGTATTTTATATGAACACCCTCCATGCGTGCATCATGGATTTTATTTATTTTCGTGACTGACATTGGGATCATAGAATAATTCAGAGCATGTTTGTCATTTTGTTATACCCGTGTTCTTAATGTTTGCGAGTACATTCAAAAGTACTCACTGGCTTGTCCCTGGCTATTGTCTTGGCCAGATTACCTACTTGGAGAGGAGCGTTGCGATGACAGCCCCGGAACCTAAGCATCGGTGATAGCAGCCTCGCGAAGATAGGAGTTATCCTGGTCAGCTGTTCCTGTGGGAAATGGAGTCCCATAGACGCAGATGAACCACGAACCGCTTCCGCCATCAACCACTAGAAACCAATTGTTGTACTCATAGGCCACAATGGTCTTGTACCACATATTTCGTACCATGCTTGGAATTTCTGTATCAAGTTGGTGCCTCATTAGCTAACAATAATCCTGGGGCTAGTGAGCACAAGGGCCATTTTCTGGGAAATCAATATCCCGAAAAACCGGTCCTGACACACCTACAGCCCATAAGGCCCTCCGGGGTAGGTGGACCCTCCCGGTGGACCCCCGGAACCCCTCCAGTGGTCCCGGTACAATACCGGTATACCCCCGAATATTTCCGGTGACCGTATGATGACTTCCCATATATAAATCTTCACCTCCGGGCCAATCCGAAACTCCTCGTGACGTCCGGGATCTCATCCAGGACTCCGAACAACATTCGGTAATCACATACAAACCTTCCTTATAACCCTAGCGTCATCGAACCTTAAGTGTGTAGACCCTACGGGTTCGGGAATCATGCAGACATGACCGAGACACCTCTCTAGCCAATAACCAACAGCGGGATCTGGATACCCATGTTGGCTCCCACACGTTCCACGATGATCTCATCGGATGAACCACGATGTCGAGGATTCAAGCAATCCCGTATACAATTCCCTTTGTCAATCGGTACGTTACTTGCCCGAGATTCGATCGTCGGTATCCCAATACCTTGTTCAATCTCGTTACCGGCAAGTCACTTTACTCGTTCTGTAATGCATGATCCCGTGACCAACTACTTGGTCACATTGAGCTCATTATGATGATGTATTACCGAGTGGGCCCAGAGATACCTCTCCGTCATATGGAGTGACAAATCCCAGTCTCGATCCGTGCCAACCCAACAGACACTTTCGGAGATACCCGTAGTGCACCTTTATAGCCACCCAGTTACGTTGTGACGTTTGGTACACCCAAAACATTCCTATGGCATCCGGGAGTTGCACGATCTCATGGTCTAAGGAAATGATACTTGACATTAGAAAAGCTTTAGCAAACGAACTACACGATCTAGTGCTATGCTTAGGATTTGGTCTTGTCCATCACATCATTCTCCTAATGATGTGATCCCGTTATCAATGACATCCAATGTCCATGGTCAGGAAACCGTAACCATCTATTGATCAACGAGCTAGTCAACTAGAGGCTCACTAGGGACATGTTGTGGTCTATGTATTCACACATGTATTACGATTTCCGGATAACACAATTATAGCATGAACAATAGACAATTATCATGAACAAGGAAATATAATAATAACCATTTTATTATTGCCTCTAGGGCATATTTCCAACAGGCCTCTACCACCATCACCATGGCCAAGACCATCACCACGGCCTCTACCCACACCACGGCCAAGTCTGTCACCACGGCCTCTACCACCATCACCACGGCCTCTACCAACACCACGACCTCTTCTAAGACCTAGTTGACTCCCTCTTTGTTGCCTAGTTCCTCATTGGCTTGGTTGATTTGATTGGCTTGGCACTTGGGCACTTGTTTGACTTGGTTGGCTACCATTTGCTTGGCTTGTGCTTGCATCATTTTTCTTTGATCTCTTTCTTGGTTTGGTACAAGTTCTTGTGTTGTGTCCCCCTCCATTGCAATCCCCACAACGGGAGTGCTCACGAGGCTCTTGGAATTGGCCGGTACCGGTTTCTCGACCGCCACCACGGCCCCATCCGTCCATGTCACCTCTAAGACGCTTTGTCTAACGTCTTCCCCGTCTAACGACTTTCAATTCTGGGTTCGGCCATAGTTGAACTCCATGATACTCGGCCATTGTGATTGGTCCAAGTATGGCTGAAACCGGGGAGCCAGAGGGAGTCTTGGATTAAGGGGTCCTCGGACGTCCGGCCTGTTGGACGTGGGCCGGACTGATGGGCTGTGAAGATACAAGACAGAAGACTCTCTCCCGTGTCCGGATGGGACTTTCCTTGGCGTGGATGGCAAGTTTGGCATTCGGATATGAAGATTCCTTTCTCTGTAACCAACTTGGTACAACCCTAGTCCCCTCCGGTATCTATATAAACCGGAGGGTTTAGTCCATAGGGTCAATCATAATCATACAGGCTAGACTTCTAGGGTTTTAGCCATGACGATCTCGTGGTAGATCAACTCTTATAATACTCATATTCATCAAGATCAACCAAGCAGGAAGTAGGGTATTACCTCCATAGAGAGGGCCTGAACCTGGGTAAACATCGTGTCCCCTGTCTCCTGTTACCATCGACTTAGACGCACAGTTCGGGACCCCATACCCGAGATCCGCCGGTTTTGACACCGACATTGGTGCTTTCATTGAGAGTTCCGCTGCGTCGTCTTCAAGAGGTTTGATGGCTTTGTCAATCATCTACAACAAAGCTGTCCAGGGGGAAGTTTTTCTCCCCGGCCAGATCTTCGTGTTCGCCGGCTTCCCACTGCGGGCCAACTCGCTTGGCCATCTAGAGCAGATCGACAGCTACGCCCCAGGTCATCGGATTAGTTTTGGAAACCTGGATTATGTCGCTGACGTCCGGGGAGACTTGATCTTCCAAGGATTCGCGGCCCCAACTCCTGCTCTAGCCTTAGATCCGGAGTGTGTCGCCATGTCCGAAGACGGACTTCTCGAGCCCCCCCCAGACTGTCTGCGGCCACCAAACCCAGTACGGGAGAGCCGGTTGAAGTGGCTTCGCTGGCAACCATCACGAAGCCAGACCCTTCTCCGGACACTGGCTCCGGACCCGCGGAGTCAGCACCGTGTGAGTCCGGCAGGGGAGTATCCCTCCCGTCGTACTCCGCGGACTCTCTTCTCTCTGGACAAACCTCGCCTTTAAGCGAGGCTCTAGACTTAATGCGATCCCTTGTCATTACAGAGGAGCAACGTCCGAACTATGCCCAGCCCGGACTAGGGGCTGAGAGCAGGGAATTTTTCCTCCCACCCACCACCCACCTTATAGCCACTCTCGAGGATTTAATCGACATGCTCGATTACGACTCCGAAGACATCGACGATATGGTCGACGACGCCGGAGAGGAGCAGGCCCAAAGCCCACCGCACACCGGACGCTGGGCGGCCACCTCCACGTACGATATATATATATGGTGGATACATCCAAAGAAGATGGCGAGGACGGCGGTAGGGATCCGTTTAAGGACAATAACGCTGATAAACCACCGAAGCGGCGGCATCAGCGGCGCCGTTCAAAATCACGCCGTGACAAAGAAAGCAATACCGGCACTGGAGAAAATAATACTCTGGAGAACGCCGAAGACCCAGACGCCCTCATCGAACCAGCTTCCAAACAGGAAGGTAGGGAGGAAGAGCAGAGTAACCCCGACGAGCCAGTTGGGAATGACGACTCAGAGGACAGCAGCTATATGCCACCCTCCGAAGACGAAATAAGTCTCGGCAACGAAGAATTCATCGTGCCAGAAGAACCCCTCGAGCAAGAACGCTTTAAGCAACAGCTCATCGCAACCGCGAGGAGCCTGAAAAGGAAGCAGCAACGGCTTCAAGCCGAACAGGATACACTCAACGACAGATGGACTCAGGTCCTAGCAGTCGAGGAATACGGCCTCGAGCGCCCGACCAAAAGTTATCCAAAGCGCAAATTGTTACCTCCATTTGACGGTGAGGCATTGGAGCCTGTACCGTCAGCGCGTAATGCGGCTGATCGACCACCACGTGGTCGGGACAAAGCGGCACCTCAAGCCGAACACCAGCCCGCACTACCTCGCCGTAAAGGCAGAGATAAAACAGCTTGGGGTTATACATATGACCTACGGCAGGACCTGGACAGTAGAGCAGGTCAGACCAGATCGATCTACGGATTGCGGGGGCGTGCGCCGACGCGTGATGATGGCCATCTAGCCGGACGCGACAAATATAACCACGCCCTAGCCGAAACCCGCAGACGAACTCCATCCGAGCTACATCGCGACTTGGCCCGATATAGAGGCGCCGCACACCCCCTTTGCTTCATCGATGAAGTAATGGAACACGAATTCCCGGAAGGGTTTAAACCCATGAATATCGAATTATACGATGGAACAACAGACCCCGCGGTATAGATTGAGGATTTTCTTCTCCATATCCACATGGTCCGCAGTGATGACCTCCACGCCATCAAATACCTCCCACTAAAACTAAAGGGACCAACGCGACACTGGCTAAATAGCCTTCCAGAGAACTCCATTGGCAGCTGGGAGAACCTGGAAGATGCCTTCTGCGATAACTTCCAAGGTACATATGTCCGGCCACCAGACGCCGATGACCTAAGTCACATCATCCAGCAGCCCGGAGACTCAGCCAGGAAGCTCTGGACTAGGTTCTTAATTAAAAAGAACCAAATTGTCGATTGTCCGAACGCCGAAGCCCTTGCGGCCTTCAAACACAGTGTCCGGGATGAGTGGCTCGCCCGCCACCTTGGTCAAGAAAAACCAAAATCCATGGCAGCCCTTACCGCTCTGATGACCCGCTTTTGCGCGGGAGAAGACAGCTGGCTCGCTCGTAGAAGCAACAGCGCCAGCGATCCGGGCACTTCCGAAGTCCGAGACGGCAACGGCAAGCCACGTCGCAATAAACACAAGCGTCGCAATAATAATGAAGGAACGCAAGACACAGCGGTTAACGCCGGATTCAGCGGCTCCAAACCCGGTCAACGAAAAAAGCCATTCAAGGCAAACAGAGACGGACCATCCAATTTAGACAAGATACTGGATCGGCCCTGCCAGATTCATGGCAACCCCGATAAACCAGCCAATCATACCAATCGAAGCTGTTGGGTCTTCAAACAAGCGGGTAAGCTTAATGCCGAACACAAGGGGAAGGGGCCGCCTAGTGACAGCAATGACGAAGAGACTCGCTAACTGAACACCGGGGGTCAGAAGCAATTTTCCCCCGAAGTAAAAACAGTAAACATGGTATACGTGACACACATCCCTATAGGGGAGCACAAGAGCACACTAGGGGACGCCTGCGCCATAGAGCCGGTCGCCCCAAAATTTAATCAATGGGCGGCCTGCCCGATCACTTTTGATCGCAAGGACCACCCGGTCAGTATCCGTCACGCAGGTTCAGCAGCTCTGGTCCTCGACCCAATTATCGATGGGTTCCATCTCACGGAAGTCCTTATGGACGGCCGCAGTAGCCTTAATCTACTAAACCAAGACACTGTCCGCAAAATGGGCATTGGTCCTTCAAGAATCAAGCCCACCACAACTACCCTCAAGGGAGCAGTGCCCGGTGTAGAAGCTCGCTGCACGGGCTCCATCACATTGGAAGTCATTTTCGGTTCGCCGAACAACTTCCGAAGCGAAGGCTTGACCTTCGATATTGTCCCGTTCCGCAGTAGCTTCCATGCACTTCTGGGGCGTACCGCTTTTGCTCATTTTAATGCGGTCCCACACTACGCCTATGAAAAACTTAAGATGCCCGGTGCACGCGGCGTCATAACGATAAATGGAAATACGGAACGCTCCCTCCGTACAGAGGATCATACTACGGCTACTACAACCGAAGTACAAAGCGGCCTCATCAAGCCGCGTATCTCATCGGCCATCAAGCCGCCGGTCTCTATTAAACAGGACCGATCAATCTCAGAGTTGGATTAGCAATTCGGCCTCCATCGTTCGCCTCATATACCTGCGAAGTTTGTACCTCGCATACATAATTATGCACTTAAAATACCCTGGTCATCGGTGGAGGCACAATGCGGACAGGCCTACAATACGGTTCACACTCCCATAGCCTCTTCTTCTTTTCTAACTATTTTTTATCTTTTACCATAGGTGACTCAAGAGCTGGTCACCTCCCGGACTCTTTTGGAGTCCAGCTTCGTATACTTACCCAAAGGCTATTCCCGTTAAGGAGTCCTTTCGCTGAGGCAAGGCGGCGCAGACCTGCGACAGGAGGTCCAAATAATCTTTTGTAGACCGCACTCTTTATTTCGAGCCTCTAAAGTGCCTTTTCTCTCAGCCTTCGACCCCCGGCATGTCAAATAGCCTGGGTAGGGGCGTTATAATCTTAAGAATGCGTTTACCGTATCAATCATATTCCAGTGAACATAATCCATATTCAGTATTCGCTTTTTCTAAAGAACTGAATTTTGCTTCTTCGATTGTTTCATGCACGCACCTCGGCACAAATTGCCAGGGGCTCGATATGGGAACAAATGAGTTGCCGGCAAGTCCGAACAGCTTTATAGCACACTTCGGCGTCACGAGTCTGGCCTTATATGCATCAGCTCTGAATCATGTCTCTGGTCAATAGTTGGGTGGCCCGGCTCCTGTGCTTACTAACTTACGTTCCGCTCTATCGGCTAGGGTAGTAAAGGGAGAACTACTGCGATTGTGTTTCCGGTTCATCTGGTCAAGCACCTCAGTAGAGAAAGCCGAAAACTGACTGTCATGATGCGGCGAGAGCTGGTCAACCACTCGATGACTTATCAGAATCTTTCGCGATTCCTTCTGTATTACACGAAGGACCGTTCTTCAGGTCACCTATGTAACGCACCGTATTCGGATAACCGCGTACATACCAGGGGCTATATCGTAGACCCACCGTCAAACTCCTATGGCTAAGTGAAAGTGTTAAAGCCCTATAGTCCGATTGCCTAGTTCGCCGCATTGACACCTCCTTCATGGACCAAGACGTTGGGTCAAGAGTGATCAAGTGCTTTTCCGAACACCCATGTATTATATGCGAGGGGGCCGAAGCCGCCGACTGGAAAACTTTCAGATTATACAAAAACGGCCGCCCAGGAGGAACCAAAACTTTCAGGCAAAAAGTATAAAAAACATAGCCTTAATATATCATAATATTGTTTTTTACAATTTTGGTACATTCACTCGAAGATCATATCCTTCGAGCACTGACCCTCTATCAAGCGGGCGCCCTCTAGGACATCCTCAAAATAATGCTCCGGCGTGTGATGGTCCTTCCCGCTGGGTGGACTCTTTGCCACGACATCGGTGGCCTTCATCTTTACCCAGTACGTCTTGACACGGGCAAAGGCCATCCGTGCACCTTCAATGCATGTTGACCGCTTAACGGCGTCGATACGCGGCACCGCATCAACAAGTCGCTGCACCAAACTGAAATAACTATTCAGAATTGGCTCAGTCAGCCACAGCCGGACCACGACGGCCTTCATGGCAGACCCGGATATCTTGTGGAGCTCGGCCCACTGGGCCATCTGTTCATTCAGCAACAGCGGGCGCTTTGGCGTGCTGAATTGTGACCAGAAAAGCTTCTCCGTTGCATACCCTTCTTGCGCTTGGAAAAACTGCCGCACATCGGAGACACTCTCTGGCAAGTCCAAGAATGCGTCTGGAGAGCTCCACATTTGATTAAGCGGGGCATACTTCGGATCGCCGAATTTAGTCTGTAATAGAAAGGGCTTACCGGCCGCTATCTCCCCGGCTTGCCGGATCTCCTCCCGAGCCGCTCTAGGCTTGGATCGTGCTTCTCTCACCTCTTGTAAGGCCTTCTCGAGTTCGGCTACTTTGGCCTTGTTCTCCTCCTCGAGTGCTTGGCATTTGCCAGCGGCATCCTTTATATCTTTCTCTATGGAAGATATTCTCTCCTCGCACTGGCGCCGAGCAGCCTGTTCGGCCTTTAACTCCTCAGCTACCTTCTTGGCAGCCACATTACTCATCCTGGCTTGCTCCTTGGCTCGGGCAAGCTCAGCCCGAAGGGTCTCAACCGCGGCAGCACTATCTACAGTTGTGCATGTCTTAGTATATAATCCTCAGCTTCGTGCCCATGTTATTATACATACATATATTGGCCGCCCCAAAACATACCTTGCGCCTCGTCGAGCCGCCTGTTAATAAGCGTGATGTCGTCATCCGCCACGTCAAGTTTCTGCTTCAGACCTGCAACCTCTGTAGCATGGGCAGTCGTCATGGATGTAACAGCCTGTGTTCAAATTAATTGGGTTATCTCCTGGGCATATCTTTTTTTGATCCTCTGATCGCCTCCCTTTGGGTGACAACCAGAGTCTCAGGGGCTACTATCTATACACAGGTGCATTTTGCACGTAGAGTGCAATTGAATATATTTCATTGCGTACCTCGAAGCCTCTTAGCAGGCCTGTGAAGGCTTCATTCAATCCACTTTTCACGGACAGAATCCTCTCAACCACCATACCCATTAAGGTATGATGTTCCTCTGAGACGGACGCATGTTGCAGCATGTCCATCAATATATCTGGCGCCTCCGGATTCCTGGAAGCGGCTGCAGGAGTACGGACTCCCTTTGAAGGGATATGTTTACTCGACGCTAGAGTCGTCTCCAACTGTAAACCGGATAGTTCGGGGCCTTTATTGTTGGTCCCCGTAGGGGTCGCACACCCCGGACCCTGGGCGACCGAAGTTTCACCTTCGGGCATTGTCTTCATTGTCCCCCGCACCACTTGTTGATCGGAGAGATCCTCCGGGACGACACCTCAAAGTCGTCCACCCTATTGGGCAAAGAGACCTGTGGAGGCTTCTCGCTTTCCATCATCTCCGGAAGAAGATCCCCCGAGGAAGAGGATTGTTGAGGAATACTGCGTGCCGGACTGCAAACATATATTCTAGATGTTACCCTTGTAACAGGAAAAGAACGGGATATGTTTAAGACACCCTTGTTCACTTACATTCGGTTGAAGCCTTGTCCTTACGGAGGAACTGTGCGACAACCTCGTCTTCCGAGCTCGAACCGCCTGACAGGGGCATCTTCCCTCGCTTAGGAGCCTTTACCTCCCAACCTTCGGAGGTGGCCCTTTTCTTACCATGGGGAGAAAGGATGTCAGCTTCTCCTTCTCTTTTGTCTTCGGAAGAGGGAGCCCTAATCTCCCCGGACACAGTGCCTGGTGTACCTTCAGAATGGAGGTCACCTTTGGCCTTCCTGCTCTCCCCCTTGTCCTCTTTCACCGGCACTTGGTATGGTGCCGGAGCCAGCATCCTTGTTAGCACAGGATCAGCTGAGTCTTCGGGAAGAGGGGCCGAACACCTAATTCGCTCCGCCTTCTTTATACAGCCCTGGAAGAGGATGGTTTTCTCAGTATCTTATTACGGGATATTTAGCTAAGCTGTGTTCGGGAGTCGAGTGCTTACCGAAGTATCCGGATGGTTGCAGTCAAGTCTGATGTCCTCGGTGGTATCCGACCACTGTTTTCGTGTCCCGAAAAATAACTTCCACATTCCTCTGTGCATCGTGCCGAAGAAGTGCTGAAGGGTTCGTGGTCCTTCCGGATTAAACTCCCACATGCGGAGGGGCCATCGCTGGCACGGCAGGATCCGGCGGACTAGCATTACTTGAATCACGTTGATGAGATCGGTGTCCTTCTCAAGGAGACTCCGGATGCGGCTCTATAGAGTCTGCACTTCGTCAATTGATCCCCAGTCCAACCCCTTATTGATCCAAGATGTGAGCTGTATTGGAGGGCCAGATCGGAACGCAAGTGTAGCTGCCCACTTGGTACCACGGGGTTCAGTGATGTAAAACCACTCCTGCTGCCATAAGTTGGGGGATTCCGTGAAAGAGCCTTTTAGCCAAAGAGTGTTGGTAAGCTTGCTCACCGTGGCACCACCACGCTCCGCTTGCTTTCCCTTGATCACTTTCGGCTTCACATTAAAGGTTTTGATCCATAAGCCGAAGTGTGGGGGAATACGGAGAAAGGCCTCGCACATGACGATGAACGTCGAGATGAGAAGAAAAGAGTCCGGGGCTAGATCGTGAAAATCTAGCCCGTAATAGAACATGAGCCCACGGACAAAGGGATGGAGAGCGAACCCTAGCCCCCGGAGGAAATGGGAGATAAATACGACCCTCTCGCCGGATCTGGGGGTAGGGATAACCTTCCCTTTAGCAGGGAGCCTGTGGAGGATTTCCGCGGTCAGGTATCTTGCCACTCGGAGCTTCGCAATATCCTCCTCTGTGACAGAAGAGGCCACCCACCGGCCTTGAGGGCTGGGTACAGACATGACTGGGAGGCTCGTAGCAATTAAGTCGAAACCTGGGTGCTGGAACTCGAGGTTGGAAAGGTTGAGGAAGAGGCAGGCGTAGAGGAGAAAGACGGGTTTGTGCCCCTTTATAAAGGCGGTGAATATCAAATGCCTCCTCATGGGCCTTAAAACTTGCCTATTCCCAAGGAATCATGCTGACGGCACGGTTGGATTACCCATGCCCGTATTGATGAGAATCCTGTAATAAGGGGACACGATCTCTGCTTTGACAAGACGTGCCGATGAAACCGCGTCTCAAAACGTGGAGCGGCATGCCGAAAAACGGTTCGAAATAATGACCGAGTGGTGATGTGGCGTCATGCTACAAAAAGTTGTCAGTAGATTGGACTCGTGAAATATTATACTCTCTACGGTTGTGTGTGGTACTTGTTTTGTAGAGCCGGACACGTTCTTTATGTTCGAAGGCTGTTTTGGAGTATTCGGAGGAGGAACCCACCTTGCAATGCCGAAGACAATCTGCGCGTCAGACACCTCGTCATTGAAGCCTGGTTCAGGGGGCTACTGAGGGAGTCCTGGATTAAGGGGTCCTCGGACGTCCGGCCTATTGGATGTGGGCCGGACTGATGGGCCGTGAAGATACAAGACAGAAGACTCTCTCCCATGTCCGGATGGGACTCTCCTTGGCGTGGATGGCAAGCTTGGCGTTCGGATATGAAGATTCCTTTCTCTGTAACCGACTTGGTACAACCCTAATCCCCTCCGGTATCTATACAATCCTAGTCCCCTGTCTCCTGTTACCATCGACCTTAGACACACAGTTCGGGACCCCCTACCCGAGATCCGCCGGTTTTGACACCGACAAACCCATGTATTCTTGACAGTCATGATTGAGAACTCGGACTCCCGCACGGTAAGAGGGTGATTGACGTCTACATTCCTAACACGAGATGCATTTAACAAGTGCGAGCATGGGAGATGAAGCAAGGATGGCCTCATGCAAATGCAATCACACTGTGTTAGGGAGACCTTGAAAGCCCGGCCTCCGTGTTGGTGGCCATCGTTTGTGGTTCCTCCAGGCTCTTTCACTTCATACTTCCAATCGTTGTCGTGATATAGTACAGCTTCTTGTGAGTCTGCCTTTTGTGATTGAAATTTCAACCATTTTTCAACCTTTGGTGGGAAATTGTACTTGTGCTTTCCTTGTTCTCACCAGCAATCTGCTTATCCGTCTCCATTGAGTACTTTAAAAATATTCATTTATCTTGTCAAATGTGTATTGAACTATTGCCGTCGCGAGTAATGCACGTACACTCTTGGGCACCTTATTGAAGCACTCTGCCATATTGCTTGTCATTTGACCATACCTTCGGCCATCTTCATCGAAAGCACGTGCCCACATATTCCTTTCGACAATATTCCTATTGAGAAATTCAAGACCACCGGGGTCAAGTTTCTTGTGTCTGAGCAATGCATTGAACAATGTGGCAAACCGCTTGTTGGAGAAAGCGAGACAACAATCTTGAAGATCATCGGCCAACTCCTTGATACCACATGCCCTATAGAAGTTTGCACAAAAGTGCCTCATGCACCATCGATGGTGCAACTTTGTATGTCTCGGAATGTCAACCACCACCGCATTTAGAATTCCTGGATGGCGATCCGATATGACACAAATTTCTCTTTCAGCCGGTAATACCCTTGTTCTCAGTTGACGCAAGAACCACTCCCAGTTATCATTGTTCTCCACCTCAACCAAAGCGAAAGCCAAAGGCAACACCCGGTTATGGCATCACTTGCTATTGCAACCAATAAAGTGCCCTTATATTGTCCGGTCAAGAACGTGCCATCAATGGCGATGAATTCCTGGATGACGATCCGATATGACACAAATTTCTCTTTCAGCCGGTAATACCCTTGTTCTCAATTGACGCAAGAACCACTCCCAGTTATCATTGTTCTCCACCTCAGCCAAAGCGAAAGCCAAAGGCAACACCCGGTTATGGCATCACTTGCTATTGCAACCAATAAAGTGCCCTTGTATTGTCCGGTCAAGAACGTGCCATCAATGGCGATGACGGGCCGACAATGCTCAAAAGCCCTCACGCATTGCTCAAAGGCCCAAAATGCACGGCCAAATACTCGGACGGTCCTCCCATTGTGAATCAATGTTTGGTGCCCATGAGGCTCAACCACGTGAACCATGCCTGGTTTTGTGGCGGCCATAGCTAACAACAATCTAGGGAGTCGGTTGTATTCTTCCTCCCAATTTCCATACAATATCTTGAAAGTGGCTTGCTTCGTCTTCCATGCCTTGCCATACTTCACCTTGTAATGAAAGATGACTTTCACAAGGTCAATGACACTCTTAATGCTCATTATTGGAAGTGTGGATATTTGGTTGGATAACCTGTAAGCAATGAACTCGGACGTGAGTTGTCTGTGTTGTTGGTACACAAGCTCGCCATCCGCATTCTTGTGTCGGCACATGTGACTTGATGTACAACTCACTATGCGCCAAGTGGGACCTCCTTTCCATGGCCTTGCACGCAGGGCCGGCCCTGAGGGGGGGCGGAAGGGGCGGCCGCTCCGGGCCCCCGAGTACGAAGGAAATTGCTTGGTTTCCATATATATGTACGTGATGTTAGCCCACGTAAGTTCGACTGATTTCTATAGAAAGGGGAAAAAAAGTAACAGATCACAATCTTCTCGCCTTGCCGCACGGGCGTAATCTTATCCGATTTTTACTCCAATTCCCTGCCACTGGAGACGCTAATCACAAGCAAAACTGCCGGCCTATTAGTGCGCTCGCTGTCTTTGAATTCTCTCGTACAGAAAAAAAAGTGCAAGCGCTCGACGTAATATCCTTCATCGATGCCACACATGACTCTGGGATCCGAGATTGCAACTGCTGAACGGCCAAAAAAACTATCCTGGCGCCCTATTTGGCGGACGAATCAGCCCCAAGGTTGACTGCGCCCCCGCCCATGCCTTCTGGGATCCGAGATTGCAACTGCTGAACGGCCAAAAAAACTATCTTGGCGCCCTATTTGGCGGACGAATCAGCCCCAAGGTTGACTGCGCCCCCGCCCATGCCTTCTAATCGCGATTTTCTGCTGCTGCACGTGATTACTGGAAGAAGGTAATACAATTTTTCAGATTCCAATCAAACTGCTCTCTGATGCAAATCTCTCTTTTTTTCTAGTCTTTTAGGTCGTTCATTTGTTTCATGAAGATCATCCCCATACATATCTCTTTCTCACTCCGATTTGTTGTGTTGGATAGGATTAGAAAAGACGAGCTCGGGTTTTTGTTGGTGACTAGTAAGCAGCAAAAATATCTTGCAGTTTCTAATTTTCTTGCCATCCAGATCTTTGTTCCAAGCCTTTCTTAGCATTTTTTATTAAACTAACAGTGTTTTTAATTTCTTGTATCATATGTGTGTGCGCTAATTAGCAAGATGTTATCGAGAAAGTATGCATCTGGTAATGACTAAAGAAAATAAACTTGCGTATCAGTTTATTGAGATCAAGAAAGGAGATATTGACATTTTCCTATAACAGGTACGAGTACTTATGTTAGAAATTAAGTGGAATGCCTTTACTTACTGTTGAAAAAATTGACAAAATATAGGATAATAATATTTAGTATAGGCACGAACCTAATAGAAACATATAGGGCCGATTGAAAAGAGCGACAAATTTTTCTGTGAATGTTTATGACCTTGGTTTGTTGGATGGTCGACATGACAATGCAACATAAAATATGGTGCATTGAGTATTTATATGCAACTGAGATAGAGAAAAATGTGGCTTTAGGGCCCCTTTGTGTTGTCTTGCCCCGGGCCCCCGAAATCTCAGGACCGGCCCTGCTTGCACGCACAATCCATGAACATCTTGGCACTTCACATTTAACCGTGTAACGCACATTGACGTCCGAGTTGGCCACTTTACGTGGACGATAATGCGTAACCGAGTAGTTGTCGAGCCGCATCTTCAATTTCAAGAAGGATTGAAACTCACAACCGGGATATATCCCATTCTTGCCGTCTTCCAAATCACGGTGAGAACTTGGCCTAGCTCCAAGAGATATACATTTGCCACCATCTACAACGGCTTCATCCGCGAGACTAAAATCCTTGAACAATGGTGTCTTGTGATCCCGCTCGAATACCTTCTTAAATGCTTGGGCCTCCTTGGGCGTGAACCCCTCCTCATCAACTTCTTCATCGGGACCATCGTCATCGGAGTCCGATGCATATGCACGAGAAAAAGGGATGATTGGTCCATTGTCTCTTGCACATGATATTGCTCGAGATCACCCACATTGTTGTCATGGAGATCAACTTCGTTGTCATCCTCCTCGTACTCATCATTCTCCTCTTCAAAAGCTTCATTTTGGTTGTTTGGAATCAGGCTCAATGTTGGCCAATCTTGTTGCGTGAAATGAGGTTCACTCATTTGATCTTGGTTCATGGGTGGGGGAGTACTAGCAACCAACGAGGAGGGGTTCCGGTTCAAGTCCAAATTCAAAGTAGACTCAACCTTCTTGGAGGAAATAACTCAAGAGCCTTGTCTAGAGATTCGGCAACCGTCTCCTTGTATGCAACCCAACGTTGCTCGGAGTACACACGCATTGTCTTCCAACGAATGTGCATTCCAAAACCAACATTATGCCTTCCCTCGAACTCAACAACGTCACTTGGGTCCATCCAATTCAAATCCTTCCTCACTTGTTCCAAGACATCCGCATAGCTAGGACTACTCTCAAACACCATGTCAAGCTCATCCGGGTCCGGCTCAACATTGCCTTTAAAAAAGGCCTCTTTATCCACATGATGAACATAAACACATATTCTTCCTATCCGTACAATAATCAAAAACACACATATATCAAGTAAGTACTTAACAAAATATTTGCACAAAATACATGAGCCCTAACATATATATGAAATAATAACCCTAACCCCCACTTAACAATAACCACAACCCTAACATGCCATAACCCTAACCCTAACCCCAACATAAAAACACACATAACCCTAACCCTAGCATAGTATGAAGCCTAACCATACCAAATTAGCAAAGAAACATAACATGATTCAACACAAATTTCCAAATCCAAGCCAAAACTAGGGTTTCCCCAAACTAGCAAGATTTGAGTAACTGTGACAATTCCTATGGATGAAAACGAGGGGATCAGAGGAGATTACCTTAAGAGAGGGGTTGGCTTCGAAATCCACGGTCAAATACTCCGGATTTGCAAGATTTGAGAAGGATTTGAGAGGGGGGAGGGGGAGAGAGGGGGGAAGGGTTTGGGTGGGGTGGGGGTGTGTGGGGTGGGGGTGGGAGGGGAGAGAGGGTGGGGCCAGCCTAAGTGACACACAGACTGTGCAGCGCCTAAGAAACGGGCGCTGCACATTACAAGTGTGACGCCTAAGTGCTAGGCGCTGCACATTAACAGTGTGGCGCCTATGTGTTGGGCGCTGCACGGCTGGCTGTGGGGCCGCCCCTGGCCCCGAGCTGCCACGCTGGCCGGGCATGCGACGCCTAAGCCAACGACGCTGCATAGTGCAATGCAGCGCCCGGCTGTCGGGCACCACACGGAACGGTCTGTTATGTGAAATTTTTTCGAAGCCAGGTCAGATCGTGATTTGATATCGTCCTCAGGTCAAATATGTGATTTCTGCCGCCGCGCACGAGATCCCGGCGACGCTGAGGTCGCCCCTTGCGTTTGGCCCTTACTGGTGGGTCGGCCCAATCGTTGTTGCAAGTTGATGAGCGTCTTTGACTTACAAGTAGGATATATAGATAGATTAGTACCACCTCGAATATGTTTTAAATTCCAATTTTGAAAGCGTAAAATCACGGGAACAAGCGTATTATGACGGTGAACCTACGGAGTCAATCCGTGCTTTTATTGTTAGGGAAAGAAATGTGTTGGTGCTAAACATTGAAACAGTTGGAAGATTTTTTCCTTATCTTGATTGATTTTGTTACATAGTTTACAATATATGCCTCGAGAGAGAGGGAGAGAGGGCCCGTGAGAGTAGGCACGCGGGCCCAACGGGTCAAAGAGATCCATAAATCTAGGATCAGACTATGTACAGCATATTACAATACAATTACAATGTACACTTGTCAATACCCCCCCCCCCCTTAGCTGGAACACCATTAGGAAGGGTGTTAAGGCTGGACCGAAACTCGTGGAAAATCTGTGAAGGAAGACCCTTGGTGAACACATCTGCGTATTGAGAGCTGGAGGGAACATGAAGCACCCGCACCTCGCCGAGTGCCACACGATCACGAACAAAATGATAGTCAATCTCGATGTGCTTGGTCCTCTGATGCTGAACTGGATTGCTGGCAAGGTAGGAGGCACTAATGTTGTCACAGTACACCATAGTAGCACGAGTCGGTGGCACCTTGAGCTTGAAAAGAAGCTGTCGCAACCAGCAAGATTCGGCCACACAATTTGCAACACCACGGTATTCAGCCTCAGCACTCGAACGCGAAATGGTGGGTTGCCGCTTGGAAGACTAGGAGACAAGATTCATGCCAAGATAGACACAGAAACCACACGTCGACTTGCGAGTGTCGGGACAACCTGCCCAATCCGCGTGTGTATAGGCGGTGAGATCCTTGGATGGCGACCGAAAGATCTGTAGTCCATAGTGAGAGGTGCCTCGGAGATACCGGAGAATGCGCTTCACAAGTTGCATGTGGATATCACGGGGTGCATGCATGAACAAGCAAGCCTGTTGAACCGCATAGGCAATGTAGGGTCGTGTAAGTGTTAGGTATTGGAGTGCACCGGTCAGACTGCGGTAATGGGTGGGGTTGGATAGAAGTTGACCGTCATGAGAGGACAACTTGGCGGTGGTGTCAACCGGGGTGGAAACTGGCTTACAATTGAGCATTTTAGCGTGCTCAAGAAACTCGAGTGTGTACTACTTGTTGACAGAGAAAGAGACCTGAGGTGTTGGTGGTGACGTTGATACCCAAGAAATGGTGTAGGGCACCAAGATTGGTCATAGCAAATTCCTTCTTGAGGGCGGAGATGACAGAGTGAAGTGTGGTGGGTGTGCTAGCGGTAAGGATGATGTCATCCACATAAACGAGCAAATACGCAATAGAATTGCCATGATGCAAGATCAAAAGTGAAGAGTCGCTCTTGGAAGCACGAAACCCAAGAGATAGCAAGAAGGCTTGAAAGCGAAGGAACCATGTCCGAGGTGCTTGCTTGAGGCCGTAGAGAGACTTACGAAGGAGACAGACATGGTCCGGCTTGGAGGAGTCAACAAAGCCAGCCGGTTGCGAGGAGTACACTGTCTCATTGAGTTCACCATGGAGGAATGCATTTTTGACGTCAAGCTGATGGATGGGCCATGAACGAGAGGTGGCAAGGCTCAACACAACCCGAACTATGGCTGGCTTGACCACATGACTGAATGCCTCACAGTAATCCACGCCTTCTTTTTGAGTGAACCCACGAACAACCCACCGTGCATTGTATCGAGCCAAGGATCCATCAGTATTGAATTTGTGGCGAAAAATCCATTTGCCCATGACCACATTTGCACCTGCAGGCTTAGGCACCAAAGACCAAGTGGAGTTATTATAAAAAGCATTAAACTCATCGAGCATCGCTTGGCGCCAATGGGGATCCTTGAGAGTTGATTTGTAGGTGGGTTGGATGGGTGAGATGGGTGTGGTGGAAGCATCAGCAAGAAATAAATGGCGAGGCATAAGATAGCCGGATTTAGCTCGTGTGGACATCTTGTGTGAATTTTGGGGTGGCTGTACGGGAACAACATGTTTAGGGAGAGGTGGCGAGGGGGTAGTGGCTGGAACGGAAGCAGCGGTGGATTTGGTGGGACCAGCGGAAGGTGCGGCAGGACTGGTGGGCGGCGGATCCGAGGTGGATTGGGGAGCAGGCGTGCTAGTGGAGGAGGCAGGCTAGTCGTGGGGGACCGGCGCAGCAGTCGAGGGGGATTGTGCTGGAGAAGCGGGGTCGCGGGCGATGTGGGGAGTGGGGAGTGGACGGGCGACCGGTCAGCGCCAGCTGGTGGGGGGCCGCCTGGGGATCCGGTAAAGCGGGAGGGGCAGGTTTTGCATGGGGATTTTCTGTGGACGTAGCTGGTGTGTGGTCAGGAGGGTGTGTTGTGTACGGAAAAATTGTTTCGTCGAAAATAACGTGGCGAGATACGATGAAACGGCGGGAGGTGAGATCGAAGCAGCGATAGCCTTTGTGTTCGAGGGCATAGCCAAAAAAACGCAGCGGGTGGAGCGTGGGGCAAGTTTGTGATCCATAGTGGCATACAAAATTCGGAAAGCATAGGCAACCGAAAACGCAAAGGTGATCATAGGTTGGGGGTACGCCATGAAGAAGAAAATGAGGTGTGTGGGGAGCAATGGCACGGGACGGTTGCCGGTTGAGCAAGTAGGTGGCGGTGTGGAGCGCCTCAACCCAAAAGGGCCGAGGGAGGTTGGCTTGTAGGAGGAGTGTACGCACTATGTCATTGGTCGTACGAATCATACGTTTGGCCTTGCCGTTTTGGGGTGATGTGTGAGGGCAAGAGAAGCGATAGGAGATGCCATTGGTGGAGAAAAAGGTACGAAGAGAGGTATTGATGAACTCGCCGCCGTTATCACACTGCATGCTTTTGATGACCGTGTGAAATTGGGTGTGAACGAAGGTGAAAAAGCGTTGGAGAATGGTAGAGCTGTCGGATTTGTTGCGGAGAGGAAACGTCCATGAAAAATGCGTAAAGTCATCCAACAGAACAAGATAATATTGGAAACCAGAAAAATTTACAACAGGAGATGTCCAGAAATCACAATGTATTGAATCAAAAGGAGCATAAGTCTTGCTAAGAGAGGATGGGAAAGGTAGGCGCAGTTGGCGGCCTAGTTGGCATGCACTACAAGGAGAGTGGGGAGCCTTATTATATTCACTAAGAAAATCTTTGGAGATGGAAGCAAGAGTTTGAGCGCCGGGGTGCCCGAGGCGACGATGCCACAAATCCGAGGTAGTGATGGCGAGGAGTGCAGAGGCCCGAGCTGGTTTGTTGCCGACAAAGGGATAGAGATCGCCATGGCTAACGGAGATCATGAGAATTCTCCGAGTGCGAAGATCCTTCACAAGAAAACCACACGGGTAAAATTCGATAGAACAAGAGTTATCCTTAGTGAACTTGAGAACAGAAATTAAGCTAGTGACAACAGTGAGAGAAACAAGGATATCGGTAAGACGAAAGTCATGAGGAGGAAGAGTGGTGGAACCAGCAGCAGTGACGGGGAGATGATGCCCATTACCAACAAGAATGCTAGACGGTAAATGATTTAAGGAAGAACTAGACTTGGCAAGGTTACCTTGAGTGCCGGTGACATGGGAGGAGGCGCCGCTGTCGAGGTACCACTCGGGAGCCGGGGGAGCGGGGTAGCCACCGTTGCTGAAGGCGGGATTTAGCATGGCGAGGTGATCCCACGAGGGCTGGGGCGAAGAGTAGAACGGTGTAGGCGGCGTCGGTGGCGTGTAAGCATGGTACGCCTGAGCATGGGCACCCGGACGGGGGCCAAGCACGCCGGCCGCGTTGGGAGGGATCCAGCCGGAGCGCGGGGCCGGGAGCGCCATGCCATAAGGGGCGAAGTAGCCGGTGAACGGAGAGAAGGGCGCTGGATGAGGTTGGCCACGACCGCCGCTGTCACCACGACCACGACCATGATCACCGCCATCGCCAGAGCAATCGCCGCGCCCACGACCAGATGGAGGAGGGGCACCGTAGGAGCGCTCGGGGGTGGGGCCGGAGGACCGATCAGCACGGTCATTGGGGGCGCGCCCACCGGCGCTAGAGGGGCCGCTGGACGAGCCACCACCCGACATGGCGAAGGCCGAGGCGCTCTCCTCCGCCGTGCGCTGAGCCTGAGACTCCTCTGCCAGGATGACGCGGGAGAGGATGGCGTCGAAGGGGAGCGTCTGGTCGCCAAGAACGACCCGAATTGTTTCGAGGCGCTTGTCGAGGCTGTGCAGGAACTGCGTGGTGAGATCCACCTCGGTGACGCCGTGCTCGATGTCGGCGAGGGCGTCAGTGAGCTGCTTCATGCGGCACGCGTACTCAGAGACGAAGAGGTCCCCCTGCTTGAGATTGCGGTACTGGCGGTTAAGGATCATAAAGCGGGCGCACGGTTGGCGAGGAAGTAGTCCTTGATCTTGTGCCAGAGGGGAAAGATGGTGGTGGCGCCGACGACATGATCGCAAACTGAGATCCAGAAGCGGCGGAGGAGTTGGAGAGAAACGAGGGAGCGGTGCCGAAGATGAACAGCGGGGACAAGGCAACGGAAGTGGCTGCAGAGGAGTTGGCGGCCGGCGAGGAGTCGTTGGAGAAGGGAGGCTGAGTGCCGGCCATGAAGAGTCCTGGAGTCTGATACCAAGTTGGAAGATTGTTTCCTTATCTTGATTGATTCTGTTACATAGTTTACAATATATGCCTCGAGAGAAAGGGAGAGAGGGCCCGTGAGAGTAGGCACGCAGGCCCAACGGGTCAAAGAGATCCATAATTCTAGGATCAGACTACGTACAGCATATTGCAATACAATTACAATGTACACTTGTCAATAGAAACCACGTGAGCACTGTAGGATTAGAGATATGTACAAGATTGATTTGGCTCTTTGCTCTTCGTGCTAAGGATAGTAGATAGAATCCATGTACTTTATTATAAGGTAGTAGATGCACTTGTCTACGTATCTACAATCAGACAAATCCTTCATTCCGTTTTATTTGAGATTCGAGAAAACTTTCATTCCATTTTATTTGGGATTAGAGTACAGCTAAACCTCTATTAGTGGAGGGTTGTTGCAAAAAACACACCTCCTTTTCCTTGAGTATGCGCAAGGTATCAATTAATATAGCAATTGAGCAAATGTTCCAAGATCAAACAATAAAATAGCTATCAACAACATATGAATTGAAGTATAAAAACAGTGCAATAAGTGTAAAAAAGAGCGCCATAAGGTGAGACGAGTCACATCTAGTTAACTTGTTTTCAGAACCTACATAACAAATTGTGACCCTGACTATTTTATTCTATACAAAAAAGCCTAATGCATGTTAAAAATAGAGAAATATCCTGAAAATTCCCACAAAAATTAGAAACATCCAACATTTCTTTTGGTGGTCTCATCTTAATCCGATAAAGATAGGCACTAGATTTATGTAACCGTGTTCTGCTGTCTGATGGATCTTACAATCATGCACATATATGACTTTAAAAATTCACGCACACAACATCTGTCACATACTCCCTCCGTTCCTAAATACTTGTCTTTCTAGGCATTTCAACAAGTGACTACATACGGAGTAAAATGAGTGAATCTACACTCTAAAATATGTCTACATACATCCGTATGTGATATTCATTTGAAATGGCTAGAAAGACAAGTATTTAGGAACGGAGGGAGTATATGACTTCAAAATGCATGTAACAAGCATTCGTCCGATGGACCCTCCCAAAGTAACAAGTGTATCTCCATCTCAATTAGTACTTCCTCGGTTCACAAATATAAAATATTTTGGATATTTTAATATAAAGTACATACTCACTTAAATGAGTGAACAAACACACTAAAACATATCTATATATACACTGAAAAGTTAAGTGATCTTATATTCGTGAACAGAGGAAGTACATACTAAACGTGAACAAGAACACCAAGATTCTCTCATATCAGGATACAGTACGACTTAATATGTTCCAAAATTTTGTCACCATGACAGAAACATGTGCTTGCGATAACCTTTTCCTCACCCTATCCGTCACCAAGTCTCCTCCATGTCCTTGGTCCCACTCTACTCTCCCATTCGGCGATTCGTCGGCGTCAAAGGAATGGGGACTCGTCCCTTTTAAAAGAAATCTTGTTTATACAACATGAGCTCATAACCATGTTAGAGTTTAAGGTGGTCTCACATTCTTGGCCAAACCCTACGGTTGCTCGTGTGCTCCAAGCGGATTGGACAATTCCCGCAAGGAATAAACATAAAAGATTCAAAAGAATGTAATACATAAATAAAGTTTTGGACAGTACGCTCAAGGCGTGACACGTGGTAGCATCAGAGTGTTCCCCTCTTGTTCCTGTATGCAAGAAAAGTAACCTACTAGGTAATCCCGACTGTCTACAACAAGATTTTCTCGGCTCCGGTGAGGGAGGGGCGATGACGACGGCACGTCTTCGGCTCGCTACAGTGCTTGTAGTCGTCGCTAGGTGGTCCATGGACCTGATAGTAATTTCTATTGCCTCAAGTGTGCTCTCTACTGCCATGATTGATGAGCAGATTGGAAATTTCTCTTGCGAACCCCCCCCCCCCACCCCCGCTAGGTAGTAGGTACCTTCTAAGTTGTGACTAATCAATGGAATTTCCTATTACATGCTCGCTGCGTGGAATAATGCGTATAGAACACGGACCCAGTGAACAACTTGGGCCGGCACATTTCAGTTGCTTTTTTTCCCGTTCACTAGTTTTTTGTGATGTTTTTCTTGTCTGTTCTGCTGGCTTTCGCACTAGTTCTCTAACCATTTTTTTTCTTTTTCTCATTCCTTTTGTAAAAGAGAATATGTTGCTTTTTGCTGTTTTTTATTCTTTTTTGGCATTTAATTCTTCTTCTTCTATTATTCATTTTATATTATATGAACACTTCTCAAATCCGTGATCATTTATAAAAATTCAAGCCTGTTTTATAAATTCATGAACATTTAAAAAAATCCATAAACAGTTTTATAATTTTTGAAACATTTTTTTAAATTGACAAACATTATTCTAAATATGTGTTTAAAACTACAGTGAACATTTTTTAGATTTTTGATTATTTTTTAAAAATTCGCGAACTAGTTGTAATGAACATCCCAAAACAACCCATCATTCGAAAGTGTCATTCTGTTCCCAGGTGCATTATGCTAGATGAACAGTAACTTCTGAAAATTTGCAAGAAAAATTCAATTTTTGTTGGAGATAAACATTGGTGAGTGTGAAGAATAGGCCTGGCACGGTGGTGAAGTATTTTCCACTTGTGCCAAAAGGCCTGAATTCTACACAGCCTCTCTGCATTGCACTACACAAAGGTAAGGCATGCCTCATATAATCATTCCCCAGATCATGTCTCGGTTGGTAGTTTCGAGCACTGAGTTTGTCCTTCAAGTATTATCGAGTGCTCACTACGTATACTTTTTTGTGAACAGACGACATTCGTGATACTATGGGTAAAGAAACAAAACATGCACCGTACACTTCAAAAATTGCCTTCTTTGAGTACCAATTTTTTTTCTTATGTCTGCCTTTTCTTTTACCTTGAGCACACCGAATGTTTTTTTTTATAATTTACACGGTAGTGAAACACTCAAAAAAGTCATATAACATCCCGGCCCATCCATATTGGTTCAGTCAAAACACTGAGAGTGGTAGTTGGTAGTTGTACGCCACAATGAAGTTTGCATTTTCTAGTTTGGTCGTGTATCATCATCTAGTCTAGTCTAGATCATCACATCACCAAAGGTGGCACCTTCCGTTGGAACCTTGGTGTCCACATCCACAACCCTCTGCTCATTCCTATACACATACCTCCTGGCGAAGAAGGTGTAGACGAAGAGTGCCACCAGCTCAAGCACAGCAAGCAGCCAGTAGAAGTTGTCGAGCTTGCCCATGTTCAAGTTGGTGCCGTCCAGCCAGCCCCCCGTCCCATCGGCGCGCCTGGTGACCCGGTTGGCCACCTGGATGAGCAGGCTCCCCAGCCAAGCCGACACCCCGAGGATGCAGTAGAAGATGGAGCTGCCAACGGACTTCATCCCGGTGGACGCCTCGCTGTAGAAGAACTCGAGGAGCCCCACGAAGGAGGTGACGTCCACCACCCCGAGGAGGAAGAACTGCACTGTCAGCCAGAAGACGGACATGGGGATCCCGGTGGTGGCTTCCATGAGGCCCTTGTCCTCCGCGACCCTCTTCCTCTTGGCCTCCACCAGGGCGGCGACGCCGGTGGCCACGGTGGCCGAGAGGAACCCGATCCCGATGCGCTGCAGATGCGTGACGCCGCCCACGTATCCCGTGATCCTGCGCAGGAAGGGGACGATGAACCGGTCGTAGAGGATGAGGATTACCATCTGGAAGACGGTGGGGATGACGAAGAGCGTGGCCGGGGAGATGTGGACGCTGCCGAGCTTGGTGTCCATGGTGTTCCCCTGCTGCACGGTGAAGTTGAGGATGAGCGGCACCGGGATGTATCCGAGGACGGAGCTCAGGAAGATGGGCACCATCCGGAGGACGATCTTGGTCTCCTCCACCTGCGTCACGGTGCACAGCGACCATGGCCCTGTCTCTCCGGTCTCTACCGCCGATTTCTCCAGGCACCTGTAGGAAGCTTTAGCTTCAGCCAAGTGTATATTTCAGGACTGTTCTTTAGATTTGGATTCGAGCTACTTACCGAAAGCCATCTGTCCGCTGCAACTCTTCAAGGACATTGTGATCATCTTGGTTCAGCTGCTTCAGCTCACTTGCGTTGTCAGGCAACTGAACATTTCTTTTCTTGAATGCCACCACAAGAACCTGTTTGATGCCAAGTATTTGGTCGAATTGCCATTACTACTACTAGGAACGGATTGTAATCTTGAATGAATCTGAAAAAACAAACACGCGGCGGATAAATATATACCTGCAAGATTCTTGTGATGGCGCTTCCACCGGGCAGCTGATTCCTGTAGAAAGGGAAGCCGGCCATCCATATGAGCATCCCCAGCAGCACGCACAGGGCACACACGGTGAAGCCGATGTCCCATCCTCTCCTGTTCTCCACCCACACGACGAGCACCAGGCCGACGAAGCCGCCGGAGGACACGGCGAAGGTGTACCAGTTGAAGAAGCTCGTCTCCTGCCGCTGCTCCACGGGGTCGGCCGTGTCGAACTGGTCGCCCCCCAGCGCCGGCAGGCACGCGCGCGCCGCGCCGTCGCCGATGGGGATCAGGTAGAGGCCCAGGAGGAGCAGGCTCAGGTTGGAGCCACGGACCGTCTCGCAGGTCTGCGGGCCAGTGGGACTGCAGGGCGGCGGGTGCAGAGACGGGACGTGCGCTTGCACTGCTAGTAGGATGTAGCCCTGCAAATGCAAACACGATGAGTGACAAGTGCTCTGAATGTGAGATTAGGCTTGCACAGCGACTGATTACTCCTTACTTAGGTGTCAAACCCAAATTGCAATGACCCGGTGGCATGTTTTGGCGCGTCAAGAGACCAGAGCAAAGTAGAGTTAAATGTGAAGGATTATTTGGGATCATAAAATCCCATCACATTGCTATTTTATGGAATTCACACGTTTTTCTGCAACATCAAAAACTATTTTTTAACACAATAAAAAAATATTTATATTAGTAACAAACACGTGCAGTTGCATAGGCTATTGTATATGTGGCATGCAAATATCGCATTGGGTCTGTCTAGGACACATCTAGATGTAATATAGTTATGTCACATCTAAGCTGATGTCCACTCTGTTTGCGGTCTATTTTTTTTTGTCCTAGTTTTTTTCTTGTCGCTGCATTATATACTTGTGGGAGCTTAGATGTGACATTCTTAAAAAACATCTAGATGTGAATTAGACAAACTATATCGCATTTGTTGAGACTTTAGAGCTGAAAACACGACAGGTGAATGCGGCATATGGCGACTCTGGTAAGGTGGTGCTCTTTGAGCGCTAGATCTTGAGTTCTAGGGTGAAATTCTAGGTCCGACCTTCTTTTGTTGAACTTGACAATAATGATATTCATGCACCGTTCCCTTGTTAAAATCATTGTTTGGAGTTTGCTCAGGCTTATGTTTAGGTTGAAACCCATAATCTATCATCAGTGCTTGGATCGGACGACAACAGTGCTCCTGCTTTGTTCCTTTTCTGGAAGCGCTGTTGTCGGAGGATCTCTCCTATTACCTTATGGTTGTCAGCATTGTTGGCTGATGCTGATGTTATTTGAACATTTTTAACGGGAGAGATTTGTGGCCCCTAGGTGTGGGAGCACGCAGATTCCTGGTCGCCTGATTGCCTCGTGATTCGGAAATTGGTTTGATCTTTACATGTGCTTTAGTCATTAATTAACTTAGATGGGTCCATGCGTCCAACTTTTAACAGCTCCACCCATCCCGCTTTCCATTATTTTTCTTCGACTTTCAAATTTGGATCCATTATATCTTTTCAATCGAAACTTCAATTTGTGTTCGGTTTGCATATTCGTCTTCGTTGGGATGAGGGGTTTGGAACAAGACCATTCGTCAATACGTTTTGATAAGTTTTAAAACCCAACAAGTTTCGACTACTAGAACTTGATAGGGACGAATGATAAGTTCACCGAGTTTCAAAACTAAAACTTAAACCCTAAGCCAAAGACCCTAAACCCTAAATCCGAAAAGAAAACAAATGAAACTTGGTAAAATTGGTAAAAATTTAATATTACGACTATTAGGTTTTAAATATTTGACACTTCGTAAAATTTAGAAGTTCTCAACATGTATTCAAGAATGGTCTTGTTCAAAAGTTTTGGTAGCAACAAACACAAATATACAAATGAAACTCAATTTGGACTTTTGGTTTAAAATATCTAATAATACATTGTAATTTGTGGATGAAATGAAGAAGCATTTAAGGGGTTTATGTCCAAACAAGTTCGTCAAACTCAAAGCGGATGTTTGGTCGCACGCATGTATGCTCCCGCATTTGCGCGCCCCTTTGGATATCTGCATTTTTAATGCGAAACAAGAATTTTGATTTTGTATTTTTTCAACTTCTCTAACTTCCAAAAAAATCAAATAACACAAGTGTTGACATTTTTTTGGGTACCACAATAATTAATTGCCCAACTCCTGTTTGACGCCTTCTGCACCCGTTAGTTTGTTATCCGCAAACCGGCGCACACACTCCCTCTATGCTGGGCCAGCCCATTTACCAATATTTTTTTGCTAACCTGCGCAAAAAGGTGCCCGCACGTGAATCAAACTCGCGACCTCCTCATTCAATATAAACTGCAGTAACCTACCAGGACACTTCACGCGACGTGAGTAACTTTCATCCTTTAGAGCATCTACAGCCGGGCGCCCCAAACCCGCCTCATACGTCCGGGCGGGCCGCCCGGTTACGGTTTTTCGACCCAGACGGCCCCCTCAAACACCCGGGCTGACCGGCACCCCTCATATCCAGCCTACATATGGGGCGGATATGGGGCGCCTGGACGCGCCCGCTACGTAGGACTGACGAAGGGGTCCCAGCCAGAAACGCCCTGAAACCCGGCGGTCTAAAGCTCGTCTCCTCTGTCGGACTGGCGGCGCCGTGTGGCGCAGCTCCAGCGGGCTTCAACATGGAGCAGGCCGAGGCGGAGTTCGCCGTCGCCTAATCGAAGGAGATGGCGGAGAAGCAGGCTACTCTGGAGTCCATTCAGAATGAGGCCTATGTGGAGGTCAACCGGGCGTTCCTCTGACGGAGCAGGCGGCGTTCGACGCGCCCGTCACCGAACTCGACGCGCAGATAAAGGTGGAGGAGGCCGGAGCGGAGCAACCAGAGGAGTCGGAGCTGCAGTTGTCGCCCTTGCTGCCGAAGCCGGGCACGAAGATCGTCAACGTCTCCGACGATGAGTAGCTAGGTGATCGACGTAGTACGTAGGTTATTTCGTTTGCATGTCCTTGTATGGATTTAAGAATTTAGTATGAGATGTCGGATTCAACTACTGAAATTTAAGGCGTGCCCGGTCACTGTCCGCCGACGCGCCCGACATTTGAGGGACGGATTTGCAAGTCAGGCTGTAGATGCTCTTATTCCGGAATAAGAGCATGGAAATGGTTCGTTAATATAAAGCGGGGAAACCCTTTTCTTAAATTCAGATGCTCTTATTCCTTTTTCGTCTTTCTTTTGTTCGTGGAAACCGACGAGAATGGAAATGGTTGACCAGTCAACTGTCAACCGTGAACGAGCGAAGGACAAGGAGGAGCGAGCGCGAAGAAAGGAAGCGGCAGCGCCCAGCGCGTTTTATTAGGCCGGCCCTAATGAAGCGGCTGCGTGAGCGCCAATTGTGGAGGAGCTCCTAATTAATTGGGATATCTACTGCGAACTGAAAAAAAAACAAGTGTTCAAAGGGCGGCTACCATGTCACACGACAAGGCCCACTTTGGTGAGACGTTTTGCCAAACTGCCTTCTTCAGCGAGGGCCACTCCGCTGTTTTGTTTTTGTGTTGATGGCGAAACACAACGATAGGGACCGTAGGAGCTCCAGATGGGGCACCAGCCCCATTGGCCAAACCAAAACAAGATAATTTTGCTAATGACAAATTGTTTGGAAATCTAACTAGTGCACATGCCCCGGTTAATTATGAATTTTTAAACGAGAGATGTGGTGTGTTATGCATGTTACAACAAGTAAGAGAGGATACCAGGCCACAGAAATAAGATCATATGCAATGCAAGACTTACATGGACGAGAGGTAACTCAACTAAGTTAAATTCAAAGCTGCGACACTTATTCTAAATCGGCAAGAGTAGTAAGCAAGTGAGTATAACCTGATAACAAAGTGACTACACATCCACAACCTGGTAAAGAACTATAGCTATGACCTGAAGATCAATGACAAGAAAAATAAGCGTAAAACATATGTTTCAAAGATTTAGTGCAAAAGCCAATGACAAAAACGGACCATCAACCGGGTAATCTACACGGTTTTGAGTGATTATTTTGTAATTTTAAACTTAAAAAGGAAGAAGAAGCGTGCAGCTGAAACTAACTGAAAAGCCAATATAAATGGTCCCAACCTCCCAGGACTTCTAGAAACTTGTTGATATTTTGGTTCCCGCGAGAAAGAAAGCGGGTCATCCAACTCTGGCATTCCCACCACCAACTACTCCCCCGTTGTGTCGACCCCACCTATGCTATGCTGTGTATGCCACTTTGATCGTCTCGTCGGCGTCGCTCCTCCTTTTTCCGCTCCTGTTGACGCGCCGATGGCACCCATGCCACCTTTGTCTAGCGCTTGATGGAAAAATCCAGCACCTTTGCTAGCTAGCTAGTCGTATTCGTACGTAGCATTAAACTCAAGGTGTGCTATCAGGCTAAAACGTTGACTAGATTCCTTAGTTTGGGAAATACTGACGGTTACTGAATGAAATGCATAATGGAGCAATCATGCATGAGGCTTGATATATGTGGATAAAAAAAGGCTCCTTCCACTTCCATGGATAAGTAAGTACCAAAAACAAAATCACATGGACATGGAGCAGTGGATAGTAGTACCAGAATCTCGATTGGTCCGAAGATAAGGACGGTGTAGAAGCGCTTGATGTAGGAGTCGGCGAGGAAGGCCGCCGGGATGGAGAACATCTGCAGCGCGGCGAAGAAGTTGCTGGCCGTGGTGGAGGCCTCCGCCACCCCCATGTGCATGGTGCCGCGAAGGTAGGTCACCAGGTTCATGATGTTGGCGATGTTGGCAGCGTTGCTCAGCAGCACCAGAGCTGCATGCATGCACAACAGCAGATTAGAAAGAAAAAATGTGAAGCGATTCGATTAATTAAGATCTCTAATCTTGGCCAAAAAGACTACTGAGTATGGTTTGTGGAAACACACGACTGGTAGCAAAAGTGGGAGTGAGAGTGACTTGCTACTGCTACTGCTAGCTAGTGAGCATAGCAGGGGAAAAGTGTGCAAGAAACCTGCTTGCTTGCTAGCTAGAGGGAGAAAAAGTGTGTGCGAGAAAAATCCAAATGGATCGATTTTTTATTTACACATATATACTAACTCAAGAAAAGAAGGTTATCATTGTTGACAAAAATGGGATGGGCAAGACTACTGGAGCTAGCAAATCAAAGAAACTTAGGAAGACATGAACGATGTAGTATGCAGGCAGGGCGTTCGGTTCCAATTCCATACCGTGAATGAAGATGGAAGCTCTCACTCCTCCATGCTTCTTGGGGTTAACCGGCCTTCCCCTCCAGTCGACGAGCCCTGATGAGCTGCCCATGCCCTCCCTCCCTCCCTCTCTCAGATCCGCACTGCTTCTGCTTGCAGGTTGCTGCTGCCGGTGGAATGGCTGCTGCGTCTCTCGACTTTGTGTCAGTCTGATGATAGCTACTAATAAAGGAGCGAGAGGCCTTGGTGGTGGCACTGTCCAAGTGAGCACCAAGGGACGGGATGAATGACACAGCGAAAGGAGGTCCCGATGGACAGTGAAACGCCACCAACCAGCTACAAATAACGGCTGCACTGCGGTCAGCTATAGCTAAATGGCCAGTCCCGGCTCCCAATGTTTCACATCGTGTGCTGCGCCAGTGCTATATATCCTGACCCATTTCCATTGTTTCGAAGGATGGTTTTCTTTGTGGTGGGGCTCAAAGTGTTGCGGGCGCTTCTACGGATTTTTTTAAGTTATGATATGAAGAAAATTCATTGACTTGTTCAAATTTTTAATAGAAAATATTCTTTCTTCTACGATTGAGACTTCAAAAGGAGACCTGTTCAAATATATGTCCATCGCTGATACTTGGTGAAGAAACCACAATCCTTCTTAACGCTCAGGGCCGCTCCTTTACCTAGGGGCTGTTCGGAAACCCACCCGCTCCAGAAATCACATAATCCACGGAGTATCAATTTCCTCGCTCCGCTGTTTTAAACTGCAGCTCCGGCTGCTCCTGGAGCGGAGGGACTCCGAACAGGCCCCTATTCTCAGTCTAGGAACAGAAATTCTCATGTCATGTCAGAGGTGCCGTGCCGCCGCCACCACCAATGGTGCAAGCCAAACAAATACTGTATCACTCCCTTGATGATACAACTTTTTTTTTGTGGGACCTTGATGATAGAACTTGACAATCTCCACAAGGAAGCCTTTGGCACGATGACATCAATCACAATGTCCATATTCCTCCCAGTGAGCCCTGTTATTTCAGGAGCAAGTGACCCCACCCAGACTATATACATTTCACCATCAACAATATCAGCTGGTTTACCAATAAGATACTACCACTTTAGCTGTGGATTCATCGTCACGTGAATACTTTGTGTCCGTTTTGATGAAGGACACTTTTATTAACACAAAATATAATATGCTCCAATTGCGTACACACCATTGTCAACAACGGTTGGTGCTTCATTCGGAGTAGTGTAGACCCGGTACGAAGCCAATTCGTCCAGCAGTAGATAACGGAGATGAACTTTTATGTTGAAAATCATATCATTTCTACATAGTCTAAGCGCCCCATAGTAAGGCAGATGCGTCCATCCTTGTTAGCGTACAAAACTTGTTAGGTATGTCATCCAACAATGACCGTACAAATTGACAACACTTGTTGACGGATACAAATTGGACATTATTTAGATGACTTACTACATAGAATGCGCAAACTTGCACTAAAAGAAGAGGTGTTTAATTGTCTTGCCATGGGCACAAAAAACAATACTTCTTGCTTCCTTGCCAGTTGCAGTGAGCAAGATTGTCCTTTGTCAGCACAACTTCCTCGGCAAAGATACCACATAAAAGTCTTTCTTTTACTGATATCTTCAGCTTTCATATTTATTTTACTACTGTCCACTGGAGTCTTCGAGTGCGAAACCACGGTGCCTATAGAGTCGACGCCCATTTTTGTTAGATTTCAGCAAAACTCATCCACAGCCTTGACAACATCAACCCATCAATCATACATAATTAACCAAGGGTGACCTACCAACAAGAATAAAGGTATAAGCAGGAAGACTAATTATTACCTCAGGCTAGGAGTCCTGTTCTGGCAACCTTGTTTGGAACGCTTGCCCTCTGCAGTAGATCGTAAGTGCACGTCACATGATAAATACCACCAGCTTTCATTAGCAGTTAATGCTCTGGATATTAATCTCCCATCTAAACAGCTTATCATAATTCACCCAACATGAAAGACCATTGGACATGTAGCTTCATGACATGAATCCATATGTGAGACCAAGTTACTTAATTTCAGTCTCATAATTCATGAAAGAACCATACCTTTACACAAACTCCAGCAAAAGATATCAAAAGGGTGACCTTCCAGTCCCAGGTACCATTACAATAACAGAAATTCATAGCAGAAATCACCATGAGACTACTAAATAGCAGTGCACCCCACTTAACAAATGCTCTCAGCATCGATAGAAGTCAGGGTAAGCTGCTAATATTCTAGCAAATTAATTAGCATCCATAGTTGCATACAGATTACAGATAAACACACATCCCAGAAAAGACAATCCCAACAGCATTGACATATTCTGGCAACATGAATTCATCACCACTCCTGAGCATGCCAACATTAGGACCAAGCAAACCAGAAGCTTGTGAGAATTCACAAATCAGTGTGTTAATCTTCAGGAACATACAGAACTTTCCCCACCAAACAGCGGTGCACATAAAATTCCATATATAGTTCCGATGTGGAGAAGCTTCGTAACATCTGGCACAACCCCTTGGCCTTGCTTTCCGTAATTGAGTAATGAAAAGATACTGTCATCTTTTTTAAGGCAGTTGCCCAACTGAATAACCGTTGCACAAAATCACGTTCATGTTCAGTTCCTGATAGTTCACTAATTTCTACTTCTTGGAGGCGATCGAGCACAAGTTTCTCAGTTTTCCAGTGTTTTGGCTGATCACAGATGCAACTCGATGGGCATGGAGTCTGCACCTGAAGTGAGGAGCATACCAACTTCGTAAGATTAACCGATATGTTTCATGATGAAAAAGAGATGAAATTATAATTTATCAGACTGTCCGAGTACTTCGAGATGCATAAGCACATTTACAAAAGAACACCACCAGGAAATAGTGAAGCCAGCATACTGCAGAAAATGTGTTTGTTCTGTGTTACTGTGTACAAAGAGAATCTGGTACGACAAACACTATTATAGAAGTTACACAAATTCTTAAGCATGATGATGTTCAGTTTGACCTTTGAACTTCATTGTCAATGAAATATCTTAGAAAAGCATATCGTAAGAAAATAAAATTATCTCCAAGTACTTGCTTTAAGGCTGATTGTAATGGGAGTATCATAGTTAGCATCATACATGCCAACTAGGCAATTTTGATGAGGTGGCGTAGAATTAAATGAGGAAAGAGAGAATTGAGTATCATATTATGATACCGTGTCATAATAAATTCAATGCTACTATGTGTCATGCATGACAATAAATAAGACCACCTAAGATACTAGTCTATGATACTATGCACTACGGAGGTAGTATCATACACTAGTTTCATATGAATGATACTATTGTACGATACTCCCCACTACGACCAGCCTAAGGTTGTTATCAAGATTGAGCGTGCGACTGAGCCTTCCAGGCAATAAAGCGCAATATATCGTGGATGAAGATTTGTGGCTCTCGGGTGCCGTACACCCCTATTTGAATATAGCATTAAAAATTACCAGGAAATTTCAAAAAATTCTGAAATTTTGGGATATCAAACCTGGGTGTCCATTGTATACCCGTGTTCGGTTTCGTGGGGCAAGGCCGCAAGGGTGCCCATGATAATCTTGGTAAAAGAGTCAAAAAAATTCCTATGTATAGAAAAACAATTTGGATGGATCGTCTATCGGACCATATTTCCTTCGCCACGGATACCATGGGCACCCATTCCAAACGAAATTGAACACGGGTGGACAATGGGCACCCAGGTTTGATATCTGAAAATTCAGAATTTTTTGAAATTTCCTAAAAAAATAATACTATATTCATATAGGGGTGTGTGGCACCTGGGAGCTCCAATGCATTTCCCAATATATCGTCACATACATTAGAAAATAGTACGCCGCTTTGCTAAACTTGAAGATGAAAGTATTAGCAATTACATGAGCCGTATAATTTCCACAGTTAAA
The DNA here is from genome assembly GCF_018294505.1 of Triticum aestivum. Taxonomy (NCBI): domain Eukaryota; kingdom Viridiplantae; phylum Streptophyta; class Magnoliopsida; order Poales; family Poaceae; genus Triticum; species Triticum aestivum. The sequence goes on from NC_057799.1 coordinate 318,051,428, forward strand.
GTTTGGAGACAAGGTATTAGTATCAAACCAACACCTAGAGTAGGCCAACTGGCAATCGAGTCTAGGTATGCCTGGAAGTGCAAATGCGTATTGTTTTATGTGACTAACCTGATAACTCGAGCATTATACATGTTTAAAAGAGTTATAAAGAAATTAAGGATAGTTTTACCTCAAAGTAGTTAAGTGCCAACTTTCTTACACCAGTACACAGTCCGAGAATGTGGAATGAGCTGGCACCAAAGCAATGTCCGTTTGACATCACAGTCAGGGACAAGCATGTGACGTCAGGGAGCCTTGTCATGTCTTCCATCAAGTATCGATAGTTACCTATATCCTGCAGGTTCAGATGACGTCACAAAAAAGGATTATATGTAATGTCCGGGAGCCTTGGCATGTCATCCATCAAGGTTTGTAGGTAAATCACAAAGGAGAGTAATGTATCACAGTCAAAAAGTTCATTATCCTCTTGGATAACGAATATTCTAGTCAGAAAAAAAGAATACAATATAAGAGATGAACATCAGCCGCGCTCAGGCTCAACATGTCTATTACAGAGATTTGAGCAAATAGAAGTATAGAACAAGCGAGAATTTGCATGGCTATTTTAGAATGTGATATTGTCCCATTGACACATTCCTTCGGTTAAACTACATGTTTGTCTCATTATCAATTTATCAATTGATCACATTGTCCCAATGACACATTCCTTCAGTTAAACTACATGTTTGTCCCATTATCTATTGACTTATTAGCGTGACACAAACTTGCCATGATGACATAACTTCACATATAAGATTGAACTTACCAGATGATAGAGCAGTAGGAGGGTTAGACTGTGCATGACCTTGAAGTTCCGCAAGATCCTCAGGCAATCGCGATTGGGTGTAAAGTCAACTGGTCCATATACAAGAAAAATGCCAGCGTGCAGACATTGTAGATGTGTCATCTCGCCAAGTTGGACAGAGCATGGATCATAGGCATCATTCCAGTGGAGCGACACCAGCTCAGGAGCTGAGATGCTAGCAATAGGTTGATTCGGAGCAAAGCAAAGGATCACACTTAGCTCTTTGAGCTTCGGCGCCACGACAGTGAGCTGCTGCAGGCCATCTAGATCCTTGAGCTTCAATTGCAGGAGAGACTCTGAGCGGATGGTGAATTTGTCGATGCCTCGGGCATCGTTGATGGTGAGCCTTTGCAAGCATGGGGACCACGCCGAGGATACAACGTCACCGAGCAGGCACGGACCCTGGACCTGGAAGCTATTCAGGCGAAGATCGGTGAGCCGAGAGGATATGGCGGAGGCTGGCACTGCAATGCCAAGAAACCCTAAATGGAGCGAGATCGAGGTGGCGTTCTCGAAGCATGGCAGTTCAAAGGCGCCTCTGTCCCCGGCCTCGTCGTCCGGCGACACAGTGTTGATGAAGAATAGATCGCCGGAGAGGCGGCGGGCGGCGATGGGGAGCCACGCGGCCATGAAGTCGGCAGAGGCGTCCGTGGCGAGGATGCGGAGAGAGCGGAGGGCCGGCGCTTGATGGGCGGCGAGGACGGCGGGTATGCTGTATGGGTTGGTGTCGGGGAGAAAGTCCAGGCCCGGGAGGAGGGCCCAGAGGCGGCGCCAGCGGCTGGAGAGGACGCTGGTCCGGGCGGCGACGGCGGTGTTGCGGAGCCTGAGAAGGATGTGAATGAGAACGTCGTCGGATAGCGCGCTGAGGAGGTCCTCGCTGCCGCTGGCGGAGAGCTTGGCTCGCTTGGCGGCGATCTCGCCGTCACTATGCTCCATGGCGGAGGGATTTTGCGCGCCTCACATCGGGTTCACACTCACTAGTTGGGGATGGGGATGGGGATGGGAAAGAGCCGGCGGCGTGGGATGGGGACGGGTCGGCGTCGAGTTGCGGGAGAAGGGCGGCGCCGTCGCCACTGCTTGCGGCGAAGGGACGGATGTCAAGCGAACGCCCAGGCCCATGAAGCTCAGTTGGAACAATTTCAGCCCAGCAGCACAACGTTGAGTTTTTTGTGTGTATTTTATTTTTTTGCCAGTCCCGGCATTTAAAATAAACGTTCAAAACAGCGTGTTTAAATCGTTTGAATCACTATGATGGTAAAAACTCGTTATCATCATGTTCTCTGCGATAACAACTTCAAAAAATGATCATGATTGTATATACTGGGCTATCGAAGCCTTTAGAATTTAGCGGCTATGGATCAGCAGGATGATTTTTCTAAGAAATCATCCGCCTAGCTAGCCCATCCGATGTGACGGGCGATGGCCATTCGATGGCAGCAAACGAAGTTTGTTTTCTTCTCTCTTTGTTCTTCCATCCTGCATCATGTGGTGTTTGCACCAAAAAAAACTTCAGCACAACACTACTAGGGAAAAGCCTAGCAGTAGCGCGGGTATTTGGTGTATCAGTAGCGCGCGTACCCGCACTACTGATACGGCGCTACAGCTAAAGAATAGCAGTAGCGCGTTTTAACGCGCGCTACTATTATACCTACTTACCAGTAGCGCTTTCCGTATCAGCGCTACTGCTAAGTGCTTTAGCAGTAGCCTTTTCCTGTCCAGCGCTAAAGAGCGCTACTACTATATTTTCTCATATCTTTTTTTTCTACGTATTTACGATGGTTTTGTACAGGTTTTATACAGTATTCTAATCATATCATAAACATGCAATATGCTCATCATATCATAAACATAATAGTCTCATCATATCATCCAACACAGATCATGTCGTCACATCATAATCACGATATAACTATACAAGTTACATGACATGTCTCATCATACATAATGTAGTATTTCTTGAGGCATCGGTTCGTATCCCTCTCTCGCACTAGCATGAACCTAAACTAACTACTGGCTATCACTCGGAAACCAGAAACCGGTACACCTGGGCCTGACACTCCGGCCACTCGTCCTATACTCCGGGCGTAGCACTTCTTCGCCATCGATGATCTATGCACCTGCATCGTCACATGAGTCGATGATATGCAACATATATAGTTGAGCAATAGAAAGAGACAGACTTGGCAAAAATAGAAACAACATATCATAAGCATAAATAACAAAGTTCATCGTACCCAAAATGCCATAACTAGAGTGATCTTCGCTAGTTGAGGAGGACGGTTTAATTACATCACAAATAAAGTTTCATCGTGCATAACTCAAAGTTTCGTCATACAGAAAGTATGGACTAAACGGACACATTGTCATATATCGTCAATCACTCCAACATGTCGTGCCATCCATCCAAGTCAGGGAGATAGTCCCCGAGCGCAGTGAAAGGCTTCAGGTCGAGACGTTGAGCGGCTACGCGTGTTCGGACGTCTTCCCGCGACATTTGCCCTTCTTCGTAGAACATCCCTGTTTTTTCGAGGACCTCCTTCATGATGATTTGAGAAAGTTCACGCTGGATGTGATAGAACTCAACTCGGAGTCGATGATCCGGAATATCTCCTAGGTTCTTTGCCCATTGCAGAATATGGGCATTGCCGGATCTAGGTGACATGCGAAGGTTCTGCTGATCTCGTTTGTACTCCAGCATGTGGTGGAGGACATAGAATCCATCACTGAGAGTACCACTCGGTTGATGGATGCAGCAGAAGTCGGTCTTATGGCCGAAGGCGGGCGCGCGGTTCCTTGTCTTCCTAGTCGTGATCTCTCCACCCCGTAGGCCGTAGCTAAAGATAGCACTGTCGAGAACAGACTTGATGTGGGTGTAATCCTTTTTCGTCATGTTCTTCACGAGTCCAAGTAAAGAGCGTGGGAGAATCGGGGGTAAAGGATGATGAGGACGTCGCGCCCGTCGCTGCGCAAAATAAGTACACCTCAGATTAGCCTCCATGCGTGCAAATGAAATGATTGAAATTGAAGGAAGGATATCCACGCGGATGACTTACATGGGATGATAAGGCACAATAATCGTCTCCTTGTCCTTATTGCCGACCATGAAATCGGCGATGTAGTTACTCGCGTATTCATGATGCTTTTTGCAGACTGCCAAGAAGCTCTCGTGCATGAAGTACGAGTCAGCGACAGAAATATAAGGTATCTGCTCAATCCTGATGATGTAGTTCATGTACAAGGCAAAAAGGCGGACAAACGTAAAATCCAGCTTTTTTAAGTGAAACATGTCGAAGATGTAATCGAATCGAAGGAAGAACTTTTCCGCGGGGAATGTGTCGACGTACAACCTTTGCTGCGACATGTTAACGACGTAGAGCAGGTATCCTGGATTTTTCGAGGCGATCAGGCTTTTCTCTCTTCGCAGCACATCGTCATGAAGTCTCCTAAGATTGCCGTATATGGCCTCTACCGTTGCCTTAGGTAGGATAGGTTCAACGGGGATATGGTATTTCGCCGCACCCATGACAGTATACGGTCTTGAACCCGAGGCTGCGGAGGCGGCTGGATCATAGAAGCAGCTTTGTTGCCTTTCTTCGGTCTCTTCCTATGCTTCTTTGGTACTGGAAGGTCATCTATAATACGTTCATCCTCCGGCAATTCAGGCACCGACTCATCATGCTCAAACCCTGAGTACTCATACTGTTGAGCCATCAATCCTCCGTCGTCATAGGCGCCAGTATTGAGATACTGTAGAGAGTTATCGTCATCCTCATCGATGGCATCATGCATTGCTTCTTTGACGGCGGCGACGTCATCGGCGACTAATGGAGCCTCTTCCTCACCCCGTCCGCTATCACCCGGCACGACAGCCGATGCTAATTGGGTAGGTGGGGTGTTGATGTTCATACCTTGCTTAGGCTGCATGGTCGTGGGTGTGCTCCCGACCGCCTCCAGACGAAGCAGACTCTTCGGCCACAACAGGACCCAACGCTTGCAATCGCCAAGCCGCCACGGGGTCTCGTCGTCATCTTCCCCTAGTACCGGAGGAGCCAAATTCTCATGGCCCGGTTTGACACTGGCGACGGAAGCCTTGAAGATGTCAGGGGGGATCGGTCGGCTGTGGAACAATTGTTCCTTCGTCTTCACTATCTTCGCCTTCCCCACGTCCACCTTCTGGCCGCTGATGGTGTACAGTATGGTGCACGGGGCTACGTCGGCCTGTAAAGGCATGTCTGCAACGTGAGACATCTGAAAGGAAATGGAAATGGGGGATTATTGAAAGTGCGTTACATCGACTAGAGGGGGGTGAATAGGCGATTTTTACAATTTCGCCACTGAGGAATTTCAAGGTGAGGAAATTCCTAAGCAACGAACTACTTGGCAGCGGAATAAGTACTCAGATGCATGCATAACAGAACAGAAGCACAGTCATCATGATGAAATGAAAACAAGCACATAATACAAGTAGCGTGTAAACAGGATAAGCAGGCTAAAGACAAACTGACTTAAGAAATATGATTGAGGAAATTAAGAAAGTCTTCAGTCAAAGTCTTCAAACAGTAACGATCAAGTACTTCAACACAAAAATGAGGAAACGAATGAGGAAATAGAACCAGTAGCTTGGTGAAGACGATGATTTGGTAGACCAGTTCCAACTGCTGTGACAGTCGTACATCTGGTTGGAGCAGCTAGGTATTTAAACCTGAAGACACACAGTCCTCATCGTATTCTCCTTGAGCTAAGTCACACAGACCTCGCCCAATCACTCGTGGTAAGTCTTCAGGTGACTTCCAAACCTTCACAGACTCGGTCGCTCGGCGATCCATAATTTCCTCTTGGATGCTCTAGACCATGACGCCTAACCGTTTGGAGGATGCACAGTCCTCAAAGGTAACAAGTGTCGGTTCCACACAGGAACAATCTCTTCAGTGATGCTCAATCACTTTGGGTTGGTAGGTGTTTGGGTTTGGGTTTTCCTCACTTGAATGATTTTCGCTCAAAGTCCTCGGAGGATGGGATGCTCTCAATGACAAGTGTCAGTTTCTCTCAGAGCAGCCAACCAACTAGTGGTTGTAGGGGGCGACTATTTATGGCCTAGGGAGTAGCCCGACATGATTAGACATAAATGCTCTGAAATGATATGACCGTTAGGTGGGTAGATATTTTGGGACAGCTCGTGCGTAGCACAACAATGGTCGGATATTTGAGTATGAAAGTCCTTAGGGCTATTATGTTCCTCACTTGTAGGCAATCCACACTGGTGAATTCCTAATTCCTCAGTCAAAACAAATTCCTCAAAAACCAGAAGATCTTCGTCTCTGTCACTGAAGAAATTGACTGAACTGTATGAGATTTCCAATGGCTTCACTCGAAAGGATTTGGCAGGGTAGGATTTTGAGATGAGCATCACTTGGAAACTTTTCCTTAGTTTTACCTCGACCCCCTTTAATAGTATGGTGTTTCCTATGACTCAAGAAAGAGAAAACGAAACTACGAAAACAGAAGTCTTCACACTTCATATTCCTCGCATGAATATCAAGTCTTCACGGTCACACCAATTTCTTCACTTTCAAACTCTTCAGAAAACCAAAGTCTTCAACTGAAGAAATTCATTTTTAGGGGTCGACTTTCATCGTAAATATCAAACTCCTCATAGACTAATAGACCTGTGTACACTCACAAACTCATTAGTCCCTTAACCTATAAGTCTTCAATACACCAAAATCACTAAGGGGCACTAGATGCACTAGATGCACTTACAATCTCCCCCTTTTTGGTGATTGATGACAATATAGGTTAAGTTTTCAACGGGGATAAACATATGAAGTGTAAATACAGATATTGAGGAATTTGATCGCAAGATATAGAAGAAATCCCCCTGAAGATGTGCATATTTGAGGAATTTGCTTTGAATAGCAAATGCACATTGTAGAGTAGAATCATGGAGATCTCCCCCTATATCTTGTAATTCATACACGCATTTAACATATGATATGAAGAATTTGAAATGCATGATGAAATATGGTGTCTGATGTAATTCAGCATGCTTGCATTAACAACTTGAGGAAATAGCATGCAGAAAACAGAGCAAAAGTATCAGATTACCATATGACTTAAGTTTACAACTCGATCAACAAACACTTCAGAAGAGCGAGAGTTGCAACTTAACAAAAAACGCCCATATATAGAGACCCGCTTGAAGACTAACTCAAATTCCCCCCCCCCCCTTGTCATCGAATGACCAAAAGGGATGAAAAGTGAGGACTAACGCCCCTGAAGAATATCATCACAAAGTCGATGGAGGAGCGCCAGCATTGTTGGGGTCGTTCGTTGGAGTAGGGCCTCTTGCGGTGTCGTTCAAGTCTTCGGCTTCATCCGTCTCGCGCAATGAAGAATATGAACTGGCGACCAAGTGAGGAACTTTGACCTTCTTGAATTTCTTCGAAGGTGGCTATGACCAGTCAAAGTCCTGTTTGAAGCCCATCTGCTTGAGATCTTCATCACCGTAGAGGTGAGACAATACAGCCCAAGTGTGATCAAAAACTTCATGCAAATAGTAATGGTTCTTCTTCACAATGTTTTGTGTGATCGTCATGTTCTGAAGAATTGAACCAAACTGACGCTTGACCCACTTGTGATTGCAATCCACCTTCTGATGAAGACTGAGGAGAAGTTCACGATCAGTCATTACACATGGAGCAGTGACTTGAGGATGTTGCTTTGAAGCATTTGCGGCAGAGTCATGTGTGGCAGAGTCATCATTGGTGGAGTATGAAGTAGCTTTATGAAACTGTCCATCCAATGGACGAGTGCCTTCATCTATAAGAGCAGCCTTGCGCTTTCTCATCAGCTGAGGAAATAGTCCTTTTGAGGACTTCAATCGGGGGCAAATAGCTGAGATGATTTTGAAAATCAGCCTTATAGTTGATTGAAGACCTTGATCTGATGAATCTCATGATCCAGGGAGTGTAAGGCTTCAACTCAAACGGTGACATAGCTACATTGGCCAAAGTCCTCATGAAGAAATCGTGGTAGTTGTACGAACACCATGTATGATATAGAATAGCAGATTCTTCATTATGCCAACAACCTCTTCTTCATCAGAGTTGTGGCCCTTGATTGGACTGAGGGTTTTGGTCAATATTTTGTATATGTCCTTGGCACATAGAGCAATTCCTTGACAAGGAATTTGGTCCTTGGAGCTTGGCCAGGCTTCAAAGGCTTCATCAGCACTTGCATCAGATGATTTGAGAGTTTGGGTTCAGCATAGATGAGCCTTGCACCTTCAGTGGGAGGACTGACTGGGACGGCATGAAGCAATTCAGTGGCCGGAGCTTTGAAGTGAGTGTTTTCAGTCATCCAGTCCAGTACCCATGAATTCACATCTTCAACATTGCTAGTGATGTGCAGCGTGGCATAGAACTGAAGAATGAGTTCTTCATTCCAATCGCAGATGTCGGTGCAGAAGTTGAGCAGCCCAACGTCATGAAGAACACTGAGGACTGGGGTGAAGCACGGAAGAGACTCCATGTCCACATGAGGAATTTCCTCATGGTCAAAGATCTTGTCTTTATCAAATAGTAGTGAGGAATAGAAATTCATCTGGCTGGCAGTCCAAAAACGCTTGCGTTGAAGTCGAGCAGTCATAAGGATTGTAGTTAGAGAAGAAATGATGCTCAGCAAAGAAGTCATCAGCCTTGAACTTCTGCTTCTTGGAGTGAGAATTCTGTGGCTTGGGCTGAAGATTTACAGTTGAAGTCTTCACAGCCTCTTGATGCACAACTTCTGGAGCCACAGGCTGGGGAATCTCAGGAGCAGTTTCATCAGCAGCAGCCTTGGCCTCCATTTCTTCAGCACTAGCGGCTGGAGCTTCTTCAGGGATAGAAAGAAGTGAAGCTTGTCGTTCTTCAAAGCCCGTATGAATTTCTTCCGTTTGGACCGGGGACTGAGGAAGTTGATGCAGAGGGGTTGTCAGTGGTAAATTGGGGTGATGAATTTCCCAATAGTCATCATTCGGAATAGGAGTAGTTGACCAATGTCCACATCCTCGTCTTCTTCATCAATTTCTTCAACGCCTGCCTCTTCAGCTGTGAACTGAGGCATGGGCGATGATACCAGCGGGGTTGAAGGGATATTATCCACTTCAATTTCTTCGTCCAACTGCTCTGACGTAGCAGCAGAAGGATTTTCTTCATCTGATTCATTGGGAATCACGTATTCCTCACCAAAGGGAACAATCTCCTTTGATGGCATGCTTGATATTGGAACATCATCTATGGGGTTTGCATAAGAGCTCGTCAAAGTCTTCACTTTCTTCGGAGCTGAAGACTCTGAGGATGCAGATGCTTTCCTTTTCTTCACAGCTGCTTGATGACCCACAAGTATATGGGATCAATTGTAGCTCTTTTCGGTAAGTAAGAGTGTCGAACCCAACGAGGAGCAAAAGGAAATGACAAGTGGTTTTTAGCAAGGTAATGTCTGCAAGTGCTGAAATTGTAAGTAACAGAGTAGTTTGATAGCAAGATAATTTGTAACAAGGAAGTAACAATAATAGTAGCAAAAGTGCAGCAAGGTAGCCCAATCCTTTTGAGGCAAAGGACTGGCCAAAACGGTCTCTTATGATAAGCAAAGCGTTCTTGAGGGTACACGGGAATTTCATCTAGTCACTTTCACCATGTTGGTTTGATTCGTGTTCGGTACTTTGATAATTTGATATGTGGGTGGACCGGTGCTTAGGCGTTGTTCTTACTTGAACAAACCTCCTACTTATGATTAACCCTCCCGCAAGCATCCACAACTATGAGAAAAGTATTACGAATAAATTCTAACCATATCATTAAACTTTTGGATCCAATCGGTCCCTTACGAAATAGCGCATAAACTGGGGGTTCAAGCTTCTGTCACTCTCGCAACCCATCATCTAATTGCTACTCCACAATGCATTCCCTTTGGCCCAAATATGGTGAAGTGTCATGTAGTCGACGTTCACATGACACCACTAAGGGAATCACAACATACATACTATCAAAATATCAAACACATATCAAAATCACATGATTACTTGCAACATGATTTCTCCCATGACCTCAAGAACAAAAGTAACTACTCACAAACGATAATCATGCTCAAGATCACAGGGTTATTAAATAGCATATTGGATCTGAACATATAATATTCCACCAAATAAACCATATAGTAATCAACTACAAGATGTAATCAACACTACTAGTCACCCACAAGCACCAATCTATAGTTCCGGTAACAAGATTGAACACAAGAGATGAACTAGGGTTTGAGATGAGATGGTGCTGTTGAAGATGTTGATGGAGATTGCCCTTCCCAAGATGGAGAGTTGTTGGTGATGATGAGAACGATGATTTCCCCCTCCGGGAGGGAAGTTCCCCTGGCGGAATCGCTCCGCCGGAGGGCAAAAGTGCTCCTGCCCAAGTTCTGCCTCGAAATGGCGGCGCTCCATCCCGAAAGTCCTCTCTTTATTTTGTCTAGGTCAAAATGACTTATATACTAGAAGATGGGCATCGGAGGTGGGCCTGGGTGAGCACAACCCACCAGGGCACGCCTGGGCTCCCTGGCGCGCCCAAGTGGGTTGTGCCCACCTGGTGTGCCTCCTCTGGTACTTATTTGCTCCAATATTCTTCATATATTCCATAAAAATTCTCCGTGAAGTTTCAGCTTGTTTGGAGTTGTGCAGAATAGGTGGCCTGACGTGGCTTTTCTAGGTCCAGATTTCCAGCTGCCGGAATTGTCCCTCTTTGTGTATACCTTGCATATTATGAGAGAAAAGGCATTAGAATTACTCCAAAAAGCATTATTATGGATAAAAAATTATAAATAACAGTAGGTAAACATGATGCGAAATGGACGTATCAACTTCCCCAAGCTTAGACCTCGCTTGTCCTCAGGCAAAAACCGAAATCGAAAAACATGCCCACATGCTTAGAGAGAGAGGTGTCGATAAAAACAAAATATGGACATAGAAGCATCATGTTGATTATTATAACGGCAACAAACTTAAACATAAGACTATTACCATAGAACTTTTATCATAGACTTCTCCTGAATAAGTGACAGTTCATCACACTATTGAAGTATAAAGCAAAAACTTTATTAGAAACCAACAAACTATGTTCTCAGTCAACTTTGCAACTACAATTCATCATCTTTTCAGGAAGGGTCACGTATCGGAGCCTTTAGGCAAGTCCACATACTCAACCATCATATAGTCTTCCATGACTGCTAACACTCACCACGTACACATGAGCAAAACGTTTCAACCGAACACATAGAAAGATAGGGGCTTGTAGTTTCGCCTCCCAACGTATTCACCTCAAGGGTGATGTCAACAATAATAACTCATGCTATCTATATTCAACTGGACATATGTGCCTGGATCTTTCCTCACGACATGATGCTTGCCAAAGGAGAAAATAAAAAGGAATAGAGAGAAAACTTTTGACTCTTTTCATAAAAGTAAATACATAAAAGTAAAAGATAGGCCCTTCGCAGAGGGAAGCAGAGGTTGCCATGCGCTTATTTGTTTGTATGCTCAACCCCTTAGTGCAAAAGAACGTCAGGTTGTATTGCCCCTTGTGATAGCAACCTTTATTATGTAGTCTATCACTTTTACTCTTCACCATCACAAGTTCGTACAACGCTCAATTTTATATTACACTAAATGATCTCACACTTTTAGAAGCAATTTTTATTGCCTTTTTGCACCGATGAAAACTTACTTGAGGGATCTTGCTCAATCCCTAGGTAGGTATGGTGGACTCTCGAAAATAAGATTTGGGTTTAAGGGTTTTTAGATGCACAAGTAGCATCTCTACTTAGTGCGGAACTTTTGGCTAGCAAAGATAGGGGGAAAGCACCACATGTTAAAGGATCCATGACAGTATGACTTCTATGTGAATATAAACAAACATAAACCATTAGGTTGTCTTCCTTGTCAAACATCAACAATTTTGGCATATAATATTTTTATGAGGGCACACAATCACAAAAGATTTCTAGGATAGTATATTTATATGTGAATCTTCTCTTCCCTTATTAATTCTTTCATGAGTTGCATCATTGACTAATGCTATGTTTGTCAATCTCTAACAAAATTTTCTACTTATACTTTTCCTTATGTGGTGTCATCACCTACCATAAGATTAGCATATGATCTTTTTCATTTATTTCCTTTCTTTTTATTTATTTTCTTTCCTTTGATTGCAACATGAAAGTAAAGAAAGCAAAAACTCAAACTAACTTTATTATATATCTCGCACACGATTACAAGGATAGATCACTAAGCAAACTCTCGAAAAGAAAGGATCGAACTAAACTTTTATTTATCTAAAGCAAAAGACCGAACTAAAATAAGTAAAAGCAAAAGATAGTGGGGATGATACGATACCGGGGCACCTCCCCCAAGCTTGGCGGAAGTCAAGGGGAGTGACCATACCCGATACTCAATTCTCTTTTGGCGATGAAGAAGAAGGTGGTGGTGATGAAGAGATCTTGTCCTCGGATTTCCATGGCAGTGGTCCACCATCATAAAAGGAGGAGTGAGTCTCACGAGTCCTGCAGCTAGCAGCCAAACTCATACCTTTAAACCTCATCTCATATTCAAAGATTTGGTTTTGGAGATCATAGATATGGCTTTGAAGGAAGTTGATTTGCTCGTTGAGGGTGAAGACGATGTACTTCATGGGCTTGCCATCCACCTTGAGATCACAGGAGAGGTCCATGATCATGAGGTGATTGGCATTGAGTCCACGCTCCACCATCCCCTTGCAGCGGAAGACGTCTTGTTCCATAGCTTCAAGCCTGGCCTCCATGGTTCCCGTCCCCTTGGGACATGGCACATCGCGGAGGTGAAGCACCCCCTCATGCATCTGGATGACCTGAGGGGGCGCACCACCTCCCGCAGATATGGATTGATGACGTTCTTGAATAACTTGTCCTTTGAGGAACTTGAAGCATCAATGGTACATGGGATCTGACAGAAAATAACAAGGAAAAGAAAACATAAGATTTCTCCGTGATACGGTGATCAATAGGTTTGGGGGGTATATAAAGATTGTTTATCTTGGGAAACAAGCAAGTTGTAGAAAAACGGAGTCCGGAAGGTGCTAGACGCGCCCTGGTGTCTGGTGCCCACCAGGGCATGCTTCCTGGAAGTTTCTTATTTTCCTATTTTTCTAAATATTCCAAAACTGACAAAAAATATTTTTGCGGATTTTTCGAAGTCCATTTACTTACCGTATCACGTACCTCCTTATTTTCACGATTCTGGGGTGTTCCGGAAGGACTCTTTTATGTGTTGTTCTGGCATCAAAGTTTGGATAATATTACTTTCAACATTAATGGGCGTACCTGAGATATAATGTTTTATTCGTTGCCCGTTAACAACCTTCGGGTTAGTACCTTCGGCATTATTTATTTTGATGGCTCCAGACCGATAAACCTCCTCGATAACATAGGGCCCTTCCCATTTTGAGAGGAGTTTTCCTACAAAGAATCTGAAACGAGAGTTGTAGAAAAGAACATATTCTCCTACTTTAAACTCACGCTTTTGGATTCTTTTATCATGCCATCTTTTAACCTTTTCTTTAAACAACTTAGCATTTTCATAAGCCTGGGTTCTCCATTCATCTAAAGAGCTAATATCAAATAACCTCTTTTCACCAGCAAGTTTGAAATCATAGTTCAACTCTTTGATTGCCCAATATGCTTTATTTCTAACTATAGAGGCAAATGACAAGCTTTCCATAAACCATTTTATAAGGAGACATACCCATAGGATTTTTGTATGCTGTTCTATAAGCCCAAAGTGCATCATCTAATTTCTTAGACCAATTTTTCCTGGACCTATTGACAGTCTTTTGCAAAATTAACTTTATTTCTCTATTGCTAAGTTCAACTTGACCACTAGAATGAGGATGATAAGGTGATGCAATTCTATGGTTAACATCATACTTGGCAAGCATTTTACGGAAAGCACCATGAATAAAGTGTGAACCACCATCAGTCATTAAGTATCTAGGGACTCCAAACCTTGGGAAAATAACTTCCTTAAGCATTTTAATAGAGGTGTTGTGATCAACACTACTGGTTGGAATAGCTTCTACCCATTTAGTAACATAATCAGCAGCAACCAAAATATGTGTATACCCATTAGAGGAAGGAAAAGGTCCCATGTAATCAAATCCCCAAACATCAAATGGTTCAACAGCAAGTGAATAATTCATAGGCATTTCTTGATGCTTACTGATATTACCTATTCTTTGGCATTCATCACACACTAGTACAACGAGCTCCTAAACAAACGGTTTAAAACCCCTTTCCGCGACGGCATTTGGAACCGTCTCCAAGTGAGTGTGGGCGATAGGGGGGGTCCTTCCCACACGACCCAGAAACCGTCGGGGATATGCCCTCCTGGCACACACGTTCGGCAAAATGAGGTCGTGTGCGACTGGCGAGCACTCAAATACGGAAATACGTATAGTAGAGCTAAAAAATACAATTATATGGCAAAATTGTTTTCGATCGCAAGTACACCCCACACAGCCAGTCCCCGCTAAATGTTTCCGTTCGTATGTACATCCCACACAGTCGCTCGAAGGAAAACGTTTCCATTCACAGGTACATCACACACAATTTTTCCCGTTAAATCGCTTGCGTTGTTGAATATATCACACACGGTCCGTGGAAAAAACGGTGTGGCAAAGGCTTTCCATCACACACAGTTTTCATGTGGTAAACGTTGCGCAAGGTGGCCTAACGCAAACAGTTTTCAAGAGAAAGTCGTGTGTGATTGTTCATTGATCCAACACGGTTTATTCCTAGAAACCGTGTGCGTTGCCTGAGGTCATCACCCACGGTATTTTTTCAACAACCGTTTTCAATAGCAAAACCCAATTAGCAGGCCAATTCGCCACTAGCAGGCTAATTATCCGATTATTCATAATCCATTTATTAATCTAATTGACAGTTCATATTAAGCACACAATATATTTCATTTTCATAATTGAAATACATCATAGTACATCATCATATAGCTTCAGCACTCAGCTACCCCATTACACAACTATACCAGGACCAAGATTCACATGCAACATCTATAACCTTTCGAAATTAGCATCATAGACGGTACATAGACAGATGTATCTCATTTGGAAAACTGCTGAAGCAGAAGGCGAATATTGAGCCTTCATTGATGTTGAAGGTCTTCGTAACTTTAGGCCAGTGTCGGTGGATGATTGACCGTCCATCCTTCGTCCTCTTCAGGAATAGTTCAATATTGAACCGTGGGTGTTGTATGAATACCTTCCTTGCCTCCTGACCATACATGTGGTTTGAGAGGTAATCATCAGTGAACTGCTTGGAAAGGCCTGAAAACAAGGATGTGCATAAATATCTTCTCTATATTGGAAATGGGGCAAAGGAATTAAAAAGGCAAGGTATAATAGTTAGTACCATCCTGTAGTGAACTAATGTCTTCTTCATTGTGCAGACAAAGATCTTGTTGTTTTTTGTCGCTAATTTATTTATCCTAACAATCTTTCTGAGTTTCTTGACTTGACTGATATTCATGGACAACTCATTTCCCCATATGCAAAAAGAGTCGAACAGTGGGTCAAAACCTCTGACAGCAGGACCTACATGTGCAAGACCAAATTGTTAAAAACCTAAATATTAGAATGGTTCCTGCAATTGCACAATAATGTGCTATTAGACAATGGACCATGCACGTGCTAACCTCGATTGTAAACCTCAGTGCTTCCCATTGTTTCCCTGCAACACATATAAGGTAGTTAGTCATCAGGTTAAGTAAGGGTTCGCATGCTATCAGTAAAATATGTTTATGAAAAATAATCACATTGCAGATTCATCAGATTAATTCAAGCCACAGGGAAAACCCATTTATCCAAGCCAAGCATGATTAAGAACTAGGAAATATAGCACTTGTATATGTTTCTCATGTACTAAGTGCAGCCAAATTCGATTTATTCCTCACATGCACAACAATACAAAATTCTACCCACGACAATTGGACATCGCATTGCAGAATTGAACCAAGGAGTTAACTAAACACCACAACAAATGAACCAAACATTAACTGAGCACCACATTGCACAATATAACATTGAACCAAGTAGTTAACTAAACACCACAACAAATGAACCAAACATTAACTGAGCACCACATTGCACAATATAACATACTCCTAATAGAAGATCAGACGGTTAACCAAACAGTTAACTACAACCAATTGTAGCAATTGTATTAGTTTCTCATGTATTTACTACAGCCAAATTCAATTTATTCCTCACATGGTATACAATAACAGAATGCACCCACAATTTTGTAAAGATAAATTCGATTTATTTCTCACATCGAAGACAATACAAAATTGCAGCCTGAAGAATTGAACATCACATTTGCAGAATTGAACGAAACAGTTAACTGAAGACGACAACTAATTAACAAAATAATTAATAAGTGAGCACCACACTGCACGACATATAGAACATATACACTAGAGCAACAAATTGCATGGTAAAATTGTATAGCACAATTCACTAGAATTTGTGAAGGAAAGGCAGGAGCAGCACACACAACTGGTAAACCGAGCATGCTTAACCGGCGTAGCTAGCAAATGGCAAGGTGCCCCTTCAAGATCTGGGGGTCGGCACGAATGGCAGCCATCGCGACCTCATCCGCGCGTGCGGCCGCGATTTGCTTCTCCACTGCCAAATGCTCCTTGAAGTTCTGGTTATACTGCGTGCACCATGACTTAGGCCGGCGCTTATTGGGTGGAGGGGTCGGTGATTTGGGTGGAAGGTGTCGCGCTCGCGCCGGCGGTCAGGGCATGTGGGATGTGGAAGGAGGAGGAGGATGGGGGTCGGGTGTGGATTACCCGCCTGGATAGAGGAGGCCGAGCAGCGTGAAGGAGGGTTGCCGACGAGGAGGCGGCGCTGCAAGCAAGGAGTGAAGGTTTCAACTTGGAAAGGAAGGCGGAAAGAGGGGAAATGTGGCTTTTGGTAAGGGGGATATTTCCGCGGAAGCCAAAAATTTGGAACCGCTTCAGCCAAAAAACTGGCGCGCAAAGTGTCATCAGACACGGTCCCTTATTCAGAACTGTGTACGATATGTGGACATCACAAACGATTCAGATAGCTTAACCTGTGTGTGATGAGTTTGAATGTCAAAAGTTTTGGTTCGAATTTCCATGGTTACAGTGGTCATCCACGTCATTGCATAATTTGGTACACAAAGGAGACTACAACACACCCACACTTCTTAATCGAGCAAGTTCAGCAATTAAACAGAGCTAGCTGACCTAAACATTACTCTAACAAATTAAAGACCGGTGCTCCTAATTAAACAAAACAAAGAGTACTACTACGGCTGGTGCTCGTTGATCTCCGCCGCCGCCTCCATGTCCAGCTCGCGCCCGACGGTCTCCTCAGGAAGGGGCTCCATGGCATCCATCACACCATTCTCGGCAAGCATCTCGCCATCCGCGTCCGCCATCTCTTTGGAAAAGGCTGCCACGAGCTGAGCGTGGGTGGACACGATCTGGGCTTGGACGGGCTCCGTCGTCGCAAGGTATGCGGCAGAGGAACGGACGACTGCTCGAACGCTCTCGGCGATTGCCAGCTCTTCGGCCGTGGGTTGCCGACCATTGTCGGAGAAGCTTCATTCGATTTGTGAGGTGACCGCCAGGAGCTGGGCGTGGCCGGCCTCGACATGGTCGTGGGCGGCCTCCATCAGGGCTAAGCCGCCGCTGCGGAACGGACAACTGATGTGCCGCTCTCGCCAGTTGCTATCCCCGAGGCAGATGTTGTTGCCGCCACCTGAGAAGCAACAGCGGCCGTTTGGGCTGCCTTTGCCGCCCTGTCGCAGATTGCGGCTGCGCTCATGCACCTTGTTAGCATGTGCATGGAGGCTGCGGCCGCGCTCTCGCCGGAGTGGGCCACCGAAGTTGCCCTCACGACGCAGTTCCACGTGCCCATCTTTCACCGGCAATGATTGAACAGTGAAATGATATATGGGGAGCGAGCTAGTGTGCTTGAGACGCCGGCTGTGGACTGTAGCCGACGCACCTTCTCGTGTAAGCCATAGGCGTACTATACACTGACCGTGCTCCAGGATATTTTGTGCTGCATCTCACACGGTTGCTGATAATAAACTGTGTGCGATATACTTGATTTTTCATCTAAATTTGAATTACATAATGGGGTCACAGCGGCAATGGACGGTGTTTGAATTGCTAGACCTTTTATCTGGAGTGAACATGCAACTATATGTGTGTCGTAAAAGAATTGGAATTATTCAGGGTTCGTTTGAACATTTTATACATTAAATTGGTTTTCTAGCCATTTCAGGTGAACAATTCAAATTTGAACTACATGCACATGCTCTAGTGCATATAAATTGGTTGAAAAATCAAATAAGTGTCCTTGGGTGCATGCTTATAGGTCCCATGCAAGAAATGGGAATGAATTTCAAACACCAGGGCACCGTTGCTTGCCGGCAAAACATTGAGATGCCTGGTTTTTAAATTCAAGTAAATCAAAAACTCGTCTGAAATTCATGAAACTTGGCATACTATCATGGAGCGGCATCAACATGCCGTGGTACAAATTTTGTCCCATTTGGGGCAGGTTTGGGTATATGCTTCTCACAAACCGGAGCTTCTCACAACAAGCATGATGGTTTTCGGTAGGGAACGTCCCACCTTTGGGGACGAAACGATATCCACTGCCTCTTATTGCTTTCAAATTTTTTTCTCGTGTCAACATAGAACAACAGGAGTGTTGTGTGAATTTTTGTGATTTTTCGGGGTTCGTTTGGACATTTTTATGCATTAACTGAGTTTTCAATGCACTTATGTGCATAATTCAAATTTGAACTACATGCACATGCTCCAGTGCATATAAATTGGTCGAAAAATCAAATCTGTGTCCTTGGGTGCATGATTAGGTCCCATGCAAGAAATGAGAATGAATTTCAAACACCAGGGCACCGTTGCTTGCCGGCAAAACATTGAGATGCCTGGTTTTTAAATTCTAGTAAATCCAAAACTCGTCTGAAATTCATGAAACTTGGCATGCTATCATGCAGCGGCATCAACATGCCGTGGTAGAAATTTTGTCCCATTTGGGGCAGGTTTGGGTATATGCTTCTCACAAACCGAAGCTTCTCACAACAAGCATGATGGTTTTCGGTATGGAACGTTCCACCTTTGGGGACGAAACAATATCCATTACCTCTTATTGCTTTCAAATTTTTTCTCGTGTCAACATAGAACAACAGGAGTGTTGTGTGAATTTTTGTGATTTTTGGGGTTCGTTTGGACATTTTTATGCATTAACTTAGTTTACAATGCACTTATGTGCATAATTCAAATTTGAACTACATGCACATGCTCCAGTGCATATAAATTGGTCAAAAAATCAAATCTGTGTCCTTGGGTGCATGCTTAGGTCCCATGCAAGAAATGGGAATGAATTTCAAACACCAGGGCATCGTTGATTGCCGGCAAAACATTGAGATGCCTGGTTTTTAAATTCTAGTAAATCCAAAACTCGTCTGAAATTCATGGAACTTGGCATGCTATCATGGAGCAGCATCAACATGCGGTGGTACAAATTTTGTCCCATTTGGGGCACGTTCAGGTGTATGCTTCTCACAAACCGGAGCTTCTCACAACAAGCATGATGGTTTTCGGTAGGGAACGTCCCACCTTTGGGGATGAAACGATATCCATTGCCTCTTATTGCTTTCAAATTTTGTTCTCGTGTCAACATAGAACAATAGGAGTGTTGTGTGAATTTTTGTGTTTTTTCGGGGTTCGTTAGGACATTTTTATGCATTAACTGAGTTTTCAATGCATTTATGTGCATAATTCAAATTTGAACTACATGCACATGCTCCAGTGCATATAAATTGGTCGAAAAATCAAATCTGTGTCCTTGGGTGCATGCTTACGTCCCATGCAAGAAATGGGAATGAATTTCAAACACCAGGGCACCGTTGATTGTCGGCAAAACATTGAGATGCCTAGTTTTTAAATTCTAGTAAATCCAAAACTCGTCTGAAATTCATGAAACTTGGCATGCTATCATGGAGCGGCATCAACATGCCGTGGTAAATTTTTTGTCCCATTTGGGGCAGGTTTGGGTATATGCTTCTCACAAACCGGAGCTTCTCACAACAAGCATGATGGTTTTCGGTAGGGAACATCCCACCTTTGGGGATGAAACGATATCCATTGCCTCTTATTGCTTTCAATTTTTTTCTCGTGTCAACATAGAACAACAGGAGTGTTGTGTGAATTTTTGTGATTTTTGGGGTTCGTTTGGACATTTTTATGCATTAACTGAGTTTTCAATGCATTTATGTGCATAATTCAAATTTGAACTACATGCACATGCTCCAGTGCATATAAATTGGCTGAAAAATCAAATCTGTGTCCTAGGGTGCATGCTTAGGTCCCATGCAAGAAATGAGAATGAATTTCGAACACCAGGGCATTGTTGATTGCCGGCAAAACATTGAGATGCCTGGTTTTTAAATTCTAGTAAATCCAAAACTCGTCTGAAATTCATGAAACTTGGCACGCTATCATGGAGCGGCATCAACATGCCGTGGTACAAATTTTGTCCCATTTGGGCAGGTTTGGGTATATGCTTCTCACAAACCGGAGCTTCTCACAACAAGCATGATGGTTTTCGGTAGGGAACGTCCCACCTTTGGGGACGAAACGATATCCATTTCCTCTTATTGCTTTCAATTTTTTTTTCTCGTGTCAACATAGAACAACAGGAGTGTTGTGTGAATTTTTGTGATTTTTCAGGGTTCGTTTGGACATTTTTATGCATTAACTGAGTTTTCAATGCATTTATGTGCATAATTCAAATTTGAACTACATGCGCATGCTCCAGTGCATATAAATTGGTTGAAAAATCAAATCTGTGAACTAGGGTGCATGCTTAGGTCCCATGCAAGAAATGGGAATGAATTTCAAACACCAGGCCACCGTTGATTGCCGGCAAAACATTAAGATGCCTGGTTTTTAAATTCTAGTAAATCCAAAACTCTTCTGAAATTCATGAAACTTGGCATGCTATCATGGAGCGGCATCAACATGGCATGGTACGAATTTTGTCCCATTTGGGGCAGGTTTGGGTATATGCTTCTCACAAACCGGAGCTTCTCACAACAAGCATGATGGTTTTCGGTAGGGAACGTCCCACCTTTGGGAACGGAACGATATCCATTGTCTCTTATTGCTTTCAAATTTTTTTCTCGTGTCAACATAGAACAACTGGAGTGTTGTGTGAATTTTTGTGAATTTTTGGGGTTCGTTTGGACATTTTTATGCATTAACTGAGTTTTCAATGCATTTATGTGCATAATTCAAATTTGAACTACATGCACATGCTCCGGTGCATATAAATTGGTTGAAAAATCAAATCTGTGTCCTTGGGTGCATGCTTAGGTCCCATTCAAGAAATGGGAATGAATTTCAAACACCAGGGCACCGTTGATTGCCGGCAAAACATTGAGATGCCTGGTTTTTAAATTCTAGTAAATCCAAAATCCTGTTAACCATTCACGTGACGCCACGTGTCTTGGTTTTAATGGCTGTAGGAGGTGCCGTGCGGATAGCTGCTTGACCTTGACTGAAATGTGCCGAGCAGGATTTCTGCAGCTCTTGATCGCAAATGATTTAGATAGAACACCCGTATGCAAAGTGAGAGCAGCGCAGGATTTGTGCATCCCTTCAACGCAAATGGTTGTTCTGGATGACCCGTGTGCAACCACGTACAAACAATTTGGTAAGATTTGCATCTGTCATATTTGGTATGTTGCCATTTGTCAAATTGGAAAGACTTACATTTGTTGATCTAGTAACGTTGCCATTTGCCAATCCTTGTAACACTGCGATTTGACAAAATATGCAGCTAGAAATCATTAGCACTATGTAATTTTTGCAACTAAAATTCAGTAATTAAGCATAGATTTCATTCATAGATTAAGCAGTCATTCTTAATTTATACAAATAGTTCAACTCGACAACTGAACCGACCAAACTTCTCCCCAATTGTTGCCAACCACGTACTGAAATAGCTAGTTCAGCTATATATACTAGCTAATTTTAAGTACGTTGTACAGTTCGACCACACATCTATAGTCAGATGAACTGAACAAAATAGCCCCTAAATACTACTACTACCACGGAGGGGCTTTGTGCTACTTCCGGCAGCCTCTCCTTTGCCGAGCGTGCTCAGTGAGAGGCAGAGGAGGAGGAGGAGCCTACCGACGAGCCGGAGAAATGCAATACGGTGCCTGCCGCTTTTGCACGTTCAGCGAAGGTCTCTAGCTCGAACGCCCACTGCCGCTCCAGACAATCCCTCTCGAAGCGGCCGAACTGCTCGTAGATCTCCTGATTCCTCGCCTCTCCGTCGGCGTGTGCTGCGGCCATGGCTGCGGTAAGGCTCTTTGCGTGCTCGACGAGGTGCTCCTCCTCCTCCCGCAGGAACTCGATGTAGCGCGCAAGGTCGCTGACGCATGTGCGGTCCTCCACCTCCGCCTCCCTCCTTCAGGCGGCGGTGGCGGAGCGGGTGATGATCACGGCGGTCGACGGTGGGCTGGCGGCCACGGTGGCCGATGATGGGGTGGCGGCCACGACCACCACCTCCCGCATTCGGGCCGCGGTGGCGGAGCGGGTGATGGCCACGGTGGCCGGAGTGGGGTGGCAGCCATGACGGCCACCTCCCGCCTTCGGGCCGCGGCGGGGGAGCGGGAGATGGCCCTGGCTTTTCGATGGTGGTGTGGCGGCAACGGCGGCCGGCAACAGCTGCCGACGGGCAGCGGCGGCGGAGCGTGTGGTGGGTGTTCCGCGCACACCCAACAGGGACGCCACGCGCACTACACTACGCCGGGGATTGTGCCGACGCGGTGTAGCCTCCCAGCTGGAGCTGTCCTCTGATGACGGCGGAGTGGCTGAGCGACGACGACGGACCGGTGCCATTGGCGATTGTGGGAGAAGCAGACGAGATAAGCTACAGGGAGGGAGGGGAAAATGCGACGCAGGACTCGCCGGCCGTGAGGGTTTTTATAGCAGGCCGGTAAGCATTGGGATTTTGGGGGATTTCACCGAGTCGGGCGGGAAGCTTGCGCGGGAACAGGCTCACCGATGATTCATTGGCGCCACCGTTTGGCCAAAAGGACGCCCCCGCGCGCTACGCAAGCTTGCGCTGTAAGCCATCTGCGGCAGCGGGGTGACAAGACGTGCGAGAGGAGGACGAGAGGACACGTACACATACATTTAATAAAAAAACGTTTGCGATTTAATTACCTACTATACCCCATCCTGGTTTATAAGTAGGATTTAACTAATAAAATACGAATGCATGTCGCCATAGATTATATCGTTGGAGTCGTATTTGAACATAGTTTCCAGCTATACAATTTTTGTAACATGCATTAACACTTTTTTGGTTAAATTTAAGGTTATACACCAGCAGGCGTTTGCCCGCAACACACACGGCTTATTCCATCACAAACAGCTCTGATGGATCAACTATCTGCCACATATCGCACATGCAACTCTAATATGATTCGTGCTTGATGTCTCCGACATCGCTCGCACAGTTCGTCTTATTTGCCACATATCACTGTGCCGTCCTCTGCTCGCGGCCCTCGGCAAGCTCTGCTCGCTGTTAGGCGCCGCAGCGCGCTCTGCTCACCGTTAGGCGCCGCGACGCGCTCTGCTCGCGTCCGTCGGCGCGCTCGGCTTGTGGACAACTTTTCCTTGAGGCGACCGCACAACGCTCTGCTCGCGTCCGTTCGTGCGCGCTCTGCTAGCGGTTGGGCGTGCGCACGATCACGTTGGGGACCCCATATGCATGCGGTTGCGTTGCGCGCGTTGCCACGTGCTACCTCTTGAGCACTACGTTGGTTTTCCCTTGAAGAGGAAAGGGTGATGCAGTAAAGTAGCGTAAGTATTTCCCTCAGTTTTTGAGAACCAAGGTATCAATCCAGTAGGAGGCCACGCACAAGTCCCTCGCACCTACACAAACAAATAAATCCTCGCAACCAACGCAATAAAGGGGTTGTCAATCCCTTCACGGTCACTTACGAGAGTGAGATATGATAGATATGATAAGATAATATTTTTGGTATTTTTATGATAAAGATGCAAAGTAAAGAAAGCAAAATAAGAATGGCGACAGAAATAGCTTGTTGTTGGGAGATTAATATGATGGAAGATAGACCCGGGGGCCATAGGTTTCACTAGTGGCTTCTCTCGAGAGCATAAGTATTACGGTGGGTGAACAAATTATTGTTGAGCAATTGACATAATTGAGCATAGTTATGAGAATATCTAGGTATGATCATGTATATAGGCATCACGTCCGAGACAAGTAGACCGACTCCTGCCTGCATCTACTACTATTACTCCACACATCGAGCGCTATCTAGCATGCATCTAGAGTATTAAGTTCAAAAGAACAGAGTAACGCTTTAAGCAAGATGACATGATGTAGAGGGATAAACTCATGCAATATGATATAAACCCCATCTTGTTATCCTCGATGGCAACAATACAATACGTGCCTTTCTGCCCCTACTGTCACTGGGAAAGGACACCGCAAGATTGAACCCAAAGCTAAGCACTTCTCCCATTGCAAGAAAGATCAATCTAGTAGGCGAAACCAAACTGATAATTCAAAGAGACTTGCAAAGATAACCAATCATACATAAAAGAATTCAGAGGAGATTCAAATATTGTTCATAGATAATCTTGATCATAAACCCACAATTCATCGGTCTCAACAAACACACCGCAAAAGAAGATTACATCGAATAGATCTCCACGAGAGAGGGGGAGAACATTGTATTGAGATCCAAAAAGAGAGAAGAAGCCATCTAGCTAATAACTATGGACCCGAAGGTCTGAGGTAAACTACTCACACATCATCGGAGAGGCTATGGTGTTGATGTAGAAGCCCTCCGTGATCGATGCCCCCTCCGGCGGAGCTCCGGAAAAGGCCCCAAGATGGGATCTCATGGGTACAGAAGGTTGTGGCGGTGGAATTAGGTTTTTGGCTCTGTATCTGGTAGTTTGGGGGTACGTAGGTATATATAGGAGGAAGAAGTACATCGGTGGAGCAACGTGGGGCCCACGAGGGTGGAGGGCGCGCCCCTACCTCGTGCCCTCCTGGTTGATGTCTTGACGTAGGGTCCAAGTCCTCTGGATCACGTTCGTTCCAAAAATCATGTTCCCGAAGGTTTTATTCCGTTTGGACTCCGTTTGATATTCTTTTTCTGTGAAACTGTGAAATAGGCAAAAACAACAATTCTGGGCTGGGCCTCCGGTTAATAGGTTAGTCCCAAAAATAATATAAAAGTGTATAATGAAGCCCATTAATGTCCAAAATAGAATATAATATAGCATGGAACAATAAAAAATTATAGATACGTTGGAGATGTATCACCACGCGATGCAGTTACGTGCGGCACGATGGAGTTACACGCTGCAAATTAGAACTGCCATTAGGGCCTGCCGATATTCCTGGCCGTCCGACTTCCCCTTTAATTCCCGCAGCCATTATAACCTTAGTCTCTTCAACCTTTCGATCGCGCCCCACAACACAACAAGCACACCCACGACGACACATAGAGAGGGGATGCCCGGCGGCGCTCCAATGGAGTTCGGCGAGCATAGAGTGGAGACCCACGCGAGGGAGATGGATCTCTCAGTGGTGTACACCATCGAACCGGCCGTGGTGGACGACTACATCAACAACGTTGAGCAGTTGCTTGCTGGAGACAAGTACAAGGTGGTTGGCATCGACCTCCAGTACACCGCCGGTCGTCCCGGCATAGATCATAAGGTTGTCGTTGCCCAGTTGTGCGTGCCCCATCATGTCCTCATCTACCACTACTGCATGGCCACAGAGCCTTGCGACCGTTTCAACAGGTTTGTCAGCAGCACCGACTACAAGTTCGCCATGGTGGATACCAAAGACGATGTAAAAGCGCTCAGTGTTACGGGCTTGGCCTGCAAGAACCTTGTCGAAATCTGTGACCACTACAGGGTCTGGGGCAGCACGAAGCAGGACTCCCTGGTCGAACTCGCCTCGGCCATCATCGACCCCTACTACAAAAAGATGAAGCAGGATGCCCAGAGAACAAGTCCCGTATCCTGGCACAAGGCCTGGATGCGGCAACTGGATGAACCTCACCTCAGGTTCGCGGCCAAGAGCATGTACACATGCTACGAGATGCACAGGCGAATCGTTGACATGAGGAAGTGCCTCGTTACCCAAATCGACGAGCCCGGATCGAGCCACAAGAAGAGCAAGCGTCAAAGAAGTAGATGATGATCAGATGATCGTTTATGCTAGTTAATCATGCATGTAATATATAGTTTACTTTATTGGTGTGTGTGGAAATGTCATGTGTGTAGTAGCCACCTATGTAATTATGAATGTAATAGTTTACTTTGGTGTGTGCAAATGCCATGGTTGTAGTAGCCACCTATGTAAGTGGATGTTTAATTTGGTTATGCAAGCATGTCCTTATAAGTGTGTGTGTATATATATGTTATTGTTCTGTATGCAATCCCATCGCACAACACACACGTCTTATTAGCAACAACCGTCTGTGTTCTTATCGGTCTTCAGACACATTTCTGATTACAGACCTGTTTGCCGCGTATCACACACATCTTGTTAAGTTGAACCGTTTCTGTTCTCATGTCTCAACGCAAAACAGTTCATCCGAGTGAACCGCATGCAGTATATCGCACACACCTTTGATCTGGCTGACCGTTTCTTTTGTGTTGCCTAATCACAAATAGTTCATCCGAGTGAACCGTATATTGTGTATCGCACACGCCTCCATCTGGCTGCCCGTTTCTTTTGTTCCTCCTCATCGCAAGCAGTTCATTGAACTGAACCGTATGCCCTTCATCGCACACGCAACTAAAACCTGAACCGTGTTTGATGCACCCCTCATCGCAAATGTTTTACACATTTCTGACGGTTTTCAGACAACACCGTTTGTGATTATGGCATCGCACACAGTTTCTCGAAGGGTCTCTGATCGTAGTGTCGCGTTAGCAGCATCCTGCAGTAGTGACAAGATAAGACGAACTTATGGGCATCCTTGAAGAGAGTAGGCCAATAAAATCCAGATTGCAATGCCTTGTGAGCAGTTCTATCTCCAGCATGATGCCCTCCATAAGCTTTGGAGTGACATTTCCGTAGGATTTGTCCCTGTCCATGCTCAGGTACACAACGTCTAATAATACCATCTACTCCTTTATAAAGATGTGGGTCATCCCAAAAGTAATGTCTTAAATCATAGAAGTATTTTTTTTCTTTTGTCGGTATGTAAAGCTAGGTGGTAAATATTTAGCAACAATGTAATTAGCATAGTCAGCATACCAAGGAGTGTTGTGAGCAACATTTATTGCAGCTAGCTGCTCATCGGGAAAACTATCATCAATAGGTAGTGGGTCATCAGGCACATTTTTAAGCCTAGACAAGTTATCAGCTACGGGGTTCTCAGCTCCTTTTCTATCAGTGATATGTAAATCAAATTCTTGTAGCAAGA
Organism: Triticum aestivum; assembly: GCF_018294505.1. NCBI lineage: Eukaryota > Viridiplantae > Streptophyta > Magnoliopsida > Poales > Poaceae > Triticum > Triticum aestivum. The sequence goes on from NC_057799.1 coordinate 318,078,921, forward strand.
GAACCCATCGAATAAGTCTAGGTTTAGCATCTTTCTTTTCCATAAGATATTTAATAGCAGCATGATCGGTGTGAACAATTACTTTTGAATCAACAATATAAGATCTAAATTTATCACAAGCAAACACCACTGCTAAGAATTCTTTTTCAGTAGTAGCATAATTTCGTTGAGCACTGTCTAGAGTTTCACTAGCATAATGAATAACATTAAATTTCTTATCAACTCTTTGTCCTAGAACAACACCAACAACATAATCACTAGCATCACACATAATTTCAAAAGGCAAGTTCCAATCAGGTGGTTGAACAATAGGTGCAGAAATTAAGGCTTTCTTGAGTGTTTCAAAGGCTTCTAAACAATCATCATCAAAAACAAAAGGAATATCCTTTTGCAAAATATTTGCAAGAGGCCTACAGATTTTAGAAAAGTGTTTTATAAATCTACTATATAAACCAGCATGACCTAAGAAACTACGAATACCTTTGATATCTTTAGGACATGGCATTTTCTCAATTGCATCAACCTTAGCTTTGTCCTGCAGGAGGAGCAGAGGAAATAGGTGCAATTTCTTCAGGCGCAACTGATGCAGTTGCCCTGACTTGTTCAGTTTCCTCAGGCGCAGTAGCATATGCTTCAACTCGCCTGGCTTGTTCGTCAGGCGCAACACTAGAGGCTGCCCTGGTAGTTTCTTCAGTGGCTGGAATTTCTTCAGCAGCCCTGGTACTGTCAGAATCATCAACAACCTGTTTTTCATCAGCTATGCTTGCATGTTCTTCAGTAGGCTGAGCAGATGACTCCGCCTGAGGAATTTCATGTTGCAATGAAGCTGCAACATTTGGAGTGAGTCCTTTCATCAGCTTGACAAATCTTACTTTGGCTCCCAGCCAATCAGCATAGTATCTGTCAAATTCATCACCGAGTCCCTTGATTTTTGTTTGCAGAGCTACAAGTTCATCAGGAGATAGCTTTAGAACATTGTTCTTCAGAAAGCGCTCTTTCTTGTACTAGGCTTTCTTCACTTTCCTCCCCTATTCAAATTTCCATTTTTCTTCATTTATGAAGACCGTCAACATATGACTTTGGCCAGGAGTGAGGTTCAGATTGGGCAGGAGAGTGTTTGGGTCCTTGTGCCATATGTAAATGAAGTCAAGGATCAGCTTTGGATCCAACATGAGGGGCACAACACTGCCTTTGGCTCTAGCAGTCTTGGCTTGTCGATCTTTGATGATTTCAGCTAACTCTTCATCATCAGCTTCGTCTTCACTAGACGACACTTGAAAGGCGACCTGCTTCTTGTAAGGACTTGGCCTTGTGCCTCGTCCAGCAGTTGCCTTTTTCTTCAGCAAGGTTGGGGCTGTTGAGGAATGAGGAGGAGTTGAAGAACTTGCAGATGCTCCTGAAGCAATTGATATACCGGTGGTCCTTCGGCAAGAGGCAAGATGCGCAGGTGCCGAGGACTTTGTAGCAGTTGCTAAGGATTTTGCAGTGGGAACTGGAGCTGCTTTTGAGGAAGTAGCTTGAGGAATAGGTCGTGAGGGCTTTGAGGAGCTTGGCCGTGAGGGCATTGCAACTAAGGAACTGGGCTTGTGAGCAGGCTTCTTTGGCATAGCCTTCTTAGGCTTGCTAGCAGAGGCCTCAGCAGTGGCAGCAACAGAATCTTCATTGAATTTCTTCACTGCTTCTTTCGCTAGTTTGGCTAACTTAGCTTGCCGCTTGGCCCATTCTTGTGGAAAATCTCACCATGCTTGATGCTTGTGGGATCAGCTTCTTGGCCGGGTGCCAATGGAGGTCTTGGACAAGGAGGGTGTAAGGAGAATTTCTTCATATACTTCGGAGTCACATATCTGTACGCCCTCCATTCTCGTGCCCATCTCCTCTCTATCCTCTAAATCCTCACCTTGCGCTGATTTTTGTTCTCCTTGCCATGTTTGGCTTCATCAGGAGTACAATATTCCTCATAGATGTCATCAGGGATCTCAAAGGCAGTATTCACTTCTGGTCTCTTGCCTCCCTTCTGAGGTCTTTTGCCATCGGCCATTTTCTTCAACTGAGGATTTTGAACAATAGAATTCTCTGACGAGGTATGCAATTTGTCTTCGAGGAACGCTGCAAATGAGTTAAGTTGATGAGAACCTAGAGATTCAGCAGCGGACATGTGTACCTGTGAACAGAGTATAGGTGCGAAGAATTTGGAGAGGTCATATGCGTTCTCAGAAGTTTTTCAAAAGAAACAAGTTTGAGGAATTTGACCAGGGGTGTCTTGAGGAATTTCACTAAGCGGTCTTTGACTTAGGTTCCAGAGTTGTATAGATTGAAAATCCACACAATTGAGGAATCTTAAGGAAAAATGTTGCTTAGAGAAACACATCAAGAAACAGATGCAAGTGTGGTGTTTAAGAGTGTGGAAGTTGAAGAATAAACACCTTTTGAAGTTTTTGTGGAAATCATCAGAATCAACAAGGGCAGTAAAAATAGGTTTTATTAACCCTTGATGAAGAACACGATGAACTGGGAGTTGAAGATGGGAAGTTCGTCCGTTCAGATCTTCCACGCCCTAACTTGGCGGCGGAAGACAACTACGGCGGCAGCGGGGTGAAGATTTCCGTGGCCGGCGCGAGTACGACGGCGACGAGGTCGAGGCAGTGAAGCTCTTCCTCACCGGCGACAATGGAAGGTAGCAGCGGCGCTAGGTCAGAGAGCTCGAGCGAGGGAAGTGAGGTTGAGCGGGGTAAATGAAGACTGAGGAGGGCGAGGGGTATTTATAGCCGAGGTGAAAAACCGCTCATCCGAGGAAAATGGACGAACGTGCCCCTGACCCTTCTCATCCTAGAGACATGTGTCACCCACGTACTGTGAAGTGGAGATCGTGTTAGATCGTGGGTGAATATAATAATCTCATCGTGGGATGTGGAACGGTTTGAGCGCCAAAAGCCGAAAATTTAGATATGAAAATTTTAATGTTTCGTTCAGAAATTCTTCAGTTGACAAGGACACACTGAAGATTTTGAACGAGTTTTAAATAGAACGCACATGAAGAATTTGTGAACAGACTGGGTTAAGTTTAGCATAAAGGGGGAAGGGTCCGATCACATTCACTTCATAGAAAAGTCAACTTGAAGAATTAGCAATAAGTGAATGCTGTAGAGGACTGGAAAACTCATATATATATATATAGTCGATGAAGAACATAGTCGGAAAGAGTGAAGACTTTGCAAAGTTGAAGAATTTGAACAACTGAGGAAATTCACAAATGAAGAAAAAACTCAAATTGAAGATTTTCAACTTTTGTTGGTGGCGTGGCCCACCGTATAAGAATGATGATTTCAGACTCCGCGTACAATTGTCGTAGGGATCTGAGAATCAAATTCTTCACACTTAGAGGGTTGGTCTTCATTGATTGAAGAAAAATGTTACTTCGTGTGTTGCACATCTAAGTCATCAATTTTGCATAAGTGTTAGAATGTGTGTCCTTTTTAAAGAAGATTCGAAGATTCTAAGATTCTAAGATATTTAGCTCACACCGCAACTTGCTAAATCTCTTCTCATCCAAGGGCTTTGTGAAGATATCGGCTAGTTGTTCTTCAGTCTTCACGTGCTCAATAGAGATGTCGCCCTTCAACACATGATCTCGAAGAAAATGATGACGAATCTGGATGTGCTTAGTCTTCGAGTGCTGAACTGGGTTATGAGCAATATTGATGGCACTCTCATTGTCACAGAAGAGTGGCACATTCTTCAATTCATGCCGTAGTCCTTGAGGTTTTGCTTCATCCATAGCAATTGAGCACAGCACGAACCAACATCAATGTACTCAGCTTCAACAGTAGAGAGTGATACGCAGTTCTGCTTCTTCGAGGACCAACATACCAATGATCGTCCGAGGAAATGGCATGTGCCTGATGTTGACTTGCGTCCACACGATCACCAGCATAGTCAGATTCTGAATATCCAATGAGATCAAAAACCGAGCCCTTGGGATACCATAATCCAAGTGTTGGAGTGTGAGCTAGATATCGAAGAATATGCTTCACAGCCTTATGGTGTGATTCCTTCGGTGTAGCTTGAAAACGGGCACACATGCAAACACTAAGCATAATATCTGGCTTAGATGCACATAGATACAATAAAGAGCCAATCATGGAGCGGTATACCTTTTGATCAAAGTCTATACCATTTTCATCAGTGCATAGATGGCCATTTGTGGGCATAGTGATTTTGACGCCTTTACAATCTTGCATGCCGAATTTCCTCAACACGTCCTTGAGGTATTTCTCTTGAGATATGAAGATGCCGTTGCGCTGTTGACGAATTTGAAGACCTAAGAAGAATTCCAATTGTCCCATCATAGACATTTGATATTCCTCACTCATCATATAGGCAAATTCGCCACTGTAATGTTGGTTAGTATAGCCAAAGATAATATCATCAACATATATTTGGCACACGAATAATTCATCACCATAGGTTTTGGTGAAAAGAGTTGGGTCAAGTGAACCGGGTTTGAAGCCTTTCTTCATGAGGAATTCCTTCAAAGTATCATACCACACCCGAGGGGCCTGCTTGAGGCCATAGAGGGCCTTATTGAGTCTGAAGAGTTTGTCAGGATGCTTAGGATCTTCAAAACCTGGGGGTTGAGCAACATATACTTCTTCCTCAAGCTTATCATTGAGGAATGCACTTGTCACATCCATTTGATATAAGATGATATTATGATGGTTAGCATAAGCAAGCAATATGAGAATAGCCTCAAGTCTAGCAACAGGTGCAAAAGTTTCATCAAAATCAATTCCCCTGTGTGTAGCCTTGAGCTACTAGACGAGCCTTATTCCTCACCACAAGGCCATTTTCATTTTGTTTGTTGCGGTAGATCCATTTGGTGCCGATGATATTGTGCTTGCGTGGGTCTGGTCGCTTGATGAGTTCCCAGACATTGTTGAGCTCGAATTGATGTAATTCCTCTTGCATCGCTTGAATCCACCCAGGCTCCAGAAATGCCTCATCAACTTTGGTGGGATCTGTGATAGAGACAAAAGCAAAGTGCCCACAAAAGTTAGACAAATGTGAAGCCTTTGAGCGTGTGAGAGGACCTGGTGCGTTGATGTCGTCGATGATTTTCTTGATCTACACTTCATTTGTGACGCGAGGATGAGCAGGTTGACGACGTTGATTGGGCTCAGCATTTTCTTCAGGGCCAATTTCCTCAGGTACACCAACATGATGTTCTTCGTGGTCTGGAATGACTTCTTCAGCAGATTCTTCTGTAGGAATGACATCCACAGTAGCCTTGAACTTAATGGATTCCTCAGGTGACATTTCATCTAGCACAGGAGGTAGGTGCTCTCTTTGCGAGCCATTAGTTTCATCGAACCGCACATCTACAGTTTCAACAACCTTGTGATGAACGGTGTTGAAGACTCTGTAGGTGTGCGAGTCCTTTCTGTAACCAAGCATAAAACCTTCATGTGCTTTCGGTGCAAATTTAGAATTGTGACGAGGATCTCTAATCCAGCATTTAGCACCAAAGCTTTGAAATAACTCACATTGGGTTTCTTGTCAGTGAGGAGTTCATATGAGGTTTTTTTGAAGAATTTGTGAAGGTATACCCTGTTGATGATGTGGCATGCAGTATCAATTGCCTCAGGCCATAAGCGAGGAGGTGTCTTGTATTCATCAAGCATAGTGCGGGCCATCTCAACAAGAGTCCTGTTCTTGCGCTCCACGACGCCATTCTGCTAAGGAGTATATGGACCAGATAACACGTGAGTAATACCAAGTTCATCAAGGTAGTCATCAAGACCAGTATTCTTGAACCCGGTCCCATTGTCACTTCTAATGTGCTTGATCTTCACACCGAAGTTTGTTGAAGCCCTCGAGGAAAATCGTTTGAAGACTTCCTGCACTTCAGTTTTGTAAGTGATGATATGCACCCATGTGTAACGAGAATAGTCATCAACAATAACAAAGCGATATAAATACAACATTAGTGAATGTGGCATAATGAGTAGGGCCGAAGAGATCCATGTGAAGAAGTTCAAATGGACGAGTGGTAATCATGATGGTCTTTGAGGGATGCTTGGACTTGGTCATCTTTCCAGCTTCACGAGCTCCACACAGGTGATCCTTGAGGAATTTGACACCCTCGATGCCAATGACGTGCTTCTTCTTCGCGAGTGTGTGCAAGTTCCTCATGCCAGCATGACCTAGTCGTCGATGCCATAACCAACCTTTTGAAGCTTTTGCAAGTAGACATGTGGCAGGCTGTGGTCCTGTAGAGAAATCAACAATATACAAGTCTCCTCTCCTAAAGCCTTCGAAGACTTTGGAATTGTCAGCTTCCATGATCACAACACAACGATACTTGCCAAAGACAACAACCATATCAAGATCACAAAGCATTGAGACAGACATGAGGTTGAATCCTAAGGACTCGACAAGCATGACTTTGTCCATGTGTCGATCCTTTGAGATCGCAACCCTATCTAGACCCAATACCTTGCTTTTGCCTTTGTCAGTGTAGATGATATGCTTCAGATGTGATGGAGATAAAGCAGTGTCCATCAATAAGTTCTTGTCACCGGTCATGTGATTTGTACATCCACTGTCGAGGACCCACTCAGTAGCTTTGGGTTGACCATCCTTGGCACCTTTTGCCATGAGGCATGGTGCAGAGGATGATGGTTCAGGGTCGAAAGTCATCATTTTGAGCGATTCCTTGAAATCCTCAAACTAGGGATCATGATGAGTTCGATGACCTTCATAGACATCGGAGAGTTGGTCCTAGATAAGCTTCACATGGCAGAGATGCATAATGTTCGTAAACTGATTTTGGGATAAGCAGGAGCAGATGATATCCTTCGCCATGATGTCAAGTCGAGTGTACTTGCGAATATCATCAGCCTCCGCCATCTTGCAAAGATCGGTAACACCAATCTCAGTGACGGTCCACAACTCGCTGTTCATCGCCATGAGGCGCTTCTTCATCATGGCCTTCCACTTGGGACAATCATGACCGTCAAAGATGGGGCATGTCACTTTCTTCATTCCTGCGGTCGACATAACTAAACTCCAGGCGGCTAAACCAAAATCACATAGAACAAGAGAGTACCTTGCTCTGATACCAATTGAAAGTGCATTATATCGACTAGAGGGGGGTGAATAGGCGATTTTTACAAATTCGTCACTGAGGAATTTCAAGGTGAGGAAATTCCGAAGCAATGAACTACTTGGCAAATAAGTACTCAGATGCATGCATAGCAGAACAGAAGCACAGTCATCATGATGAAATGAAAACAAGCACAAAGTAAAAGTAGCATGTAAACAGGATAAGCAGGCCGAAGACAAACTGACTGAAGAAATACGATTTAGGAAATTGAGAAAGTCTTCAGTCAAAGTCTTCAAATACTAAGGATGAAGTACTTCAACAAATAAATGAGGAAATGAAAGGGTTGAGGAAATAGAACCAGTAGCTTGGTGAAGACGATGATTTGGTAGACCAGTTCCAACTGCTGTGACAGTCGTACGTCTGGTTGGAGCGGCTAGGTATTTAAACCTGAGGACACACAGTCCTCACCGTATTCTCCTTGAGCTAAGATCACATAGACCTCGCCCAATCACTCGTGGTAAGTCTTCAAGTGACTTCAGAACCTTCAAAGACTCGGTCACTCAGCGATCCACAGTGTCCTCTTGGATGCTCTAGACCATGAAGCCTAGCCGTCTGGAGAATGCACAGTCCTCAAAGGTAACAAGCGTCGGTTCCACACAAGAACAATCTCTTCAGTGATGCTCAATCACTTTAGGTTTGTAGGTGTTTGGGTTTGGGTTTTCCTCACTAAGGGGCACTAGATGCACTTACAAATACCGGCAGTCTCATGAACTCCATCGTTACCGCGTCCTTCTCGAAAACCTTCTTGACTGGGTCCCAATGGTACCGGGCCCTGAAGACGTCACGCTCCTGCGGGACGGTGAACTCCACCAAGGGGTCTGGGATGCCCAGACTTTCGCGTTCTGCGTCCTCCTTGGCCCATATAGACCTCTTCCCCGCGTAACCACGGCTTCGGAGGTGGTGGCACCCCATGTTCCTCTCTTGAAGCCCCTTCATGTACTCCTACTTTTCTTTGGCAGCTTCGGCAACGCAAGCGGCCTTGAATATTTCAAATTGCTCTTCCGTAATTGTTGGATTATCCTTTACAATCTTGGAGTAGGGTTCCTTTTTGTCGATGATCCTAGCTTTCACCCTTACTTTCCAGGCGGACAACGCGCCGCTAAACTTGCCCATGGCGCGTCTGTTTATCTTCTTTTGCCAGATCTTTATCTGGATTTTTATATTTGATTTCATCACGGCCCGGGAACAAGAACACCTGGTGCAGCTTCGTTAGGAGGGAGTGCTTCATATCTAGTATCTTCCTTAGTTTCGCATCATTGATGGTGGCGGTTGCCCGTAGGATGCAGCCTATTTGATTGCCGTAGCACGTGCGCGCTTCCGCAGGCTCTTTTGGCTCAAAATTGCCGTCGTCCACCTCCGTGATCACCAGTCTAGTAGTGATGAGCTGGTATGGGCGTTGTTGCCTCTTTGGTTTCAGTTCTATACCGGCTTCGCTAGTCTCGGTGCCGGTCTTGGCATCGGTCTCGATGTCGGTCTCAGTCTCGGATGTGACAGGTGGGCCCTGCAACAACCGTTGCTCATCGAGAAGGTTCAAATAGGCATCTGCCGCCACGTAGACGTTGCAATCACCAGAACCCCGTCCTTCATTGTTGCTAGCCATGTTTCCTATGATTAAATCTAGTCAATTAATTCTAGACCTAATAAAATGAATAATGACATAAGAAAAATGTAAGTATCGAGAAGAGGTGTCTAGAGGGGGGGGGGGTGAATAGACTCTAATCAAGAAAAGTTGCAGTTTTTGTTTCCTTAAGTTGAAGTGGAGTTTTGGGACAAGTTTAAACATTCACAATACATATCAAGCAAGCATGACAAGAGTATATGAGCAGCGGAAAGTAAAGCATGCAATTGCAAGAATGTAAAGGGAAGGGATTGGAGTGTGCAAACGCAATTTGGAGACAGAGAGATTTTTTATCCGTGCTTCCGATAGGTGGTGCTATCGTACATCCACGTTGATGGAGACTTCAACCCACGAAGGGTAACGGTTGCGCGAGTCCACGGAGGGCTCCACCCACGAAGGGTCCACGAAGAAGCAACCTTGTCTATCCCACCATCGCCGTCGCCCATGAAGGACTTGCCTCACTAGGGTAGATCTTCACGAAGTAGGCGATCTCCTTGCCCTTAGAAACTCCTTGGTTCAATTCCACAATCTTGACGGAGGCTCCCAAGTGACACCTAGCCAATCTAGGAGACACCACTCTCCAAGAAGTAACAAATGGTGTGTTGATGATGAACTCCTTGCTCTTGTGCTTCAAATGATAGTCTCCCCAATACTCAACTCTCTCTCACAGGATTTGGATTTGGTGGAAAGAAGATTTGAGTGGAAAGCAACTTGGGGAAGGCTAGAGATCAAGATTTATGTGGTTGGAATGGGATATCTTGACCTCAACACAAGTGTAGGTGGTTCTCTCTCAGAAAATATGTGTTGGAAGTGTAGGCATGTTCTGATGGCTCTCTCCACGAATGAAGAGTGGGTGGAGGGGTATATATAGCCTCCACACAAAATCTAGCCATTACACACAAATCACCAAACTCGGTGGGACAGAATCATGAAACTCGATCGGACCGACTTAGTTCAAAATGTGAACGTTACGATTATCGGTGGGACCGATGTGCTAGGGTTAGGGTAAATCCTCATCTCGGTTTGACCGATTACTCAAACTCGGTGGGACCGATTTGGGTAATAAGCAAAACAGAGAGTTGGCCAAGCAAACTCGGTGGGGCCGATTGCATATCTCGGTGGGATCGAAATTATTGCAATAGGCAACAAGTGTTTGCAAGCCCATCTCGGTGAGACCGGAATCCCATCGGTGAGACCGAATTGATTAGGGTTTCTGGCAGTGGCTATGTCAACTGAACTCGGTGGCGCCGGATAGAAAGATTCGGTGGGTCCGAGTTTGACTTTTTGGTTTGGGACAAGTGTGGATGTGAGAAAGTGGTTGAGGGCTTTGGAGCATATCACTAAGCACTTTGAGCAAGCAAGCCATTAAGCAACACCTCATCCCCTCTTAATAGTATTGGCTTTCCTATGGACTCAATGTGATCTTGGACCACTAAAATAGAAAATGTAGAGTCGTGAGCTTTGAGCTTGAGCCAATCCTTTGTCTTCAGAATCTTGAAGGGGTTCCACATCCTCTAGTCCATGCCACTCCATTGTTGAACTTATCTGAAACATACTAGGTAGAAGTATTAGTCCAACAAGAGATATGTTGACATTAATTACCAAAATCACCCAGGGAGCACTTGTGCTTTCAATCTCCCCCTTTTTGGTAATTGATGACAACATACATCAAAGCTTTAGATAAAGATATAGAGAATAACAAGTAAAGCTTTGGAAAGACATATAACATGCATAGGCTCCCCCTACATGTATGCAATCATATAAATATGGAATATAGGAGCATGTGAATGCATAAGCATGACAGAGTAAGCCATGTGTTACATGTATCTTAGCTATATGCATCAGAGCAAATGATGTGAATATAGGAAATGTACCTTCATGCTCATGAGTCCTTCTTGCAAACAGTATATACATCAGCAAGAGATTCTCATGCACATGACTGTGATGCATATACTTACCTTGTGGTCTTGAGTTGGCTTAGGAAGAAATGAACCTGAGTTAACAAGGTTAGATAACACAGATACACCTACTAGCCAGAGCAAACAAAAGAAACCACAAGAGTACCAAGACTGGGATGACATGTAGAGAGTGAGTACTAAGTACTCTATTGGATATAGACATGTCCCAAAGGTAAAGATGTGCAATGAATTCAAGGATTTCCTTCCCTTAGATGTCTTGCTCCCCCTGAATCTTGCATGGGATATTGGGAGAAGATAGGGAACAGAAAATCAGAGCAAAGACAAGAAACAGAGCTAATGCAAACAATCAAATATGAACATGTCTTTCCCCTCTTAAAGACATGTGACTTCTCTCCTCTTGAACACCAAGCATCTGGGGTTTCTTACACTCTCCCCCTGAGTATTCTCTCCTTTAAGCTTGATTAAGCTTTGATGTGATCTCTCTCTCCCCCTTTGACATCAATTTCCAAGAAGGGCTCTTCTGGATTTTTATTGCAAAAGGGTTTGGTCCTTGAGTCACAAAGCAAAGTAGCAAGTCGAATGTGATGCTGGTAGAGGACAAGAATCATTGAGTGGAGCTGGAGCATAAAGAAAGCAGGAACAAGTGGCAAGCTGTCTTTTCTGCAGCGAGATCGGTAGCACCGAGTTGTGTGCTTTGGTGGCACCGAAAGAATTCGTTTGGGCCGAAGAAAACAAACCGGTGTGACCGAATTCATCACAGGGAAAACACTTGTCACCTCAGCTCACTAGGCAATTAAGATCTCACAAGGATTTGCAAGGAATTAGCTGAAAGATTTGCAATGAATTTGATGCAGAGAATGCAGAACACAAATAACAGAAAAAGAATCTAGATGAAGTTTTTTTATGAAAGGGAAATAAATATGCACGAGACAAATGCAAGAGCACGGAGAAACACAAGAGAACTTCATCTAGAATTGGGCGGCGACAAAGTCACCTATGTTAGAGTATATGACTTAGGAGTCAAGTGAGGGCACTTGATCATAGGTCATACTCATCGTTTAAGCTCAAAATGGGGTTACCATTTTTGTTTAAGCATCTTGATGTATTCACATCTTGTTGAGTTGCTTTGACTCATGTCTTTGAGTAAAGCTTCTCTAAGATGGAATAACATACCTTGGGTGGTGGTGTTGATCTTGATCATGTAGTTGAACTTGTGTGGGTTGCTCAAGGTTGATGTAGCTCATCAAGAGTTGGGAGCACCACTTGGAATTTGAGTTCATCTACCTACATGGGTTAGTTTTGCAAGGAAGAGCACTTGTGTATCCAAAATGACGATCATAAAACTTAACATAGAATTTGTCAAAGGATATGTTTGAAGGGTTTTGTGCTTCCTTGTCTTCAACCACCATTGTGTAGAGACTTGGTGATGTAGAAATTGCTCAAGATATGAGTGAGTTGCAATTTCATGGATTTAGATTCATCCAAGTACCTACAAGGGTTAGATAGCATGCAAGGGTGCAAGTATATCCAAGACATATAGATAGCATCATGAAGGAAATATCAAGGATTAGTCAAAGGCTCATGCCTTGCATGCATCCAAATGGAGTTCCTACTCCAAGTTTGAAGCATCAATGATGTTCAATTCTCCTCTCAAACGGCAAAAGACTTTCTCATCAAGCGGTTTGGTGAATATATCCGCCAATTGCTTATCGGTACGAACATGCTTAAGATCAATGTCCCCTTTGGCAACGTGATCTCGAATGAAATGATGACGAACTTCAATATGCTTAGTTCGAGAATGTTGCACGGGATTGTGAGCAATCTTGATAGCACTTTCATTGTCACAAAGCAATGGAACATGTTTCACATATATCCCATAATATTTAAGATTTTGGGTCATCCAAAGTAATTGAGCACAACATGAACCAGCGGCAATGTATTCCGCTTCGGCGGTGGATAAGGATACCGAGTTTTGTTTCTTGGAGGACCAAGACACAAGAGATCTACCAAGAAATTGACAAGTACCCGAAGTGGACTTTCTATCAACCTTGTCTCCGGCATAGTCCGAATCGGAGTAACCAACAAGATCGAAAGAAGACCTCTTAGGATACCAAATGCCAAAATTTGGTGTGTGGATTAAGTATCTCACTATCCTTTTCACAGCCTTAAGATGACACTCTTTAGGGGCCGCTTGATATCGTGCACACATGCACACACTTAGCATAATATCGGGACGAGAGGCACATAGATATAACAATGAACCAATCATGGAGCGGTAAACCTTTTGATCAACCGGTTCACCATCTTTGGTCAAATCAAGATGTCCACTAGTAGGCATGGGTGTAGACATACCTTTGCATTCTTGCATATTGAACTTCTTGAATAAGTCCTTGGTGTACTTTGTTTTAGAGACAAAGGTACCTTCCTTAGTTTGCTTGATTTGCAAACCGAGAAAGAATTTGAGTTCACTCATCATAGACATCTCAAACTTCTCCGACATTAGCTTTCCAAACTTCTCACTAAAATGAGGGTTAGTCGAACCAAATATAATATCATCAACATAAATTTGGCACACAAATAGTTCTCCATTAACCCTTTTAGTAAAAAGAGTAGAATCTATTTTTCCAATTTCAAAGCCTTTTTCAATAAGGAACTTGGTCAAGCATTTATACCACGCTCTAGGAGCTTGTTTAAGACCATAAAGAGCTTTGTGAAGTTTGTAAACATGATTAGGTTTCTTAGGATTGACAAAGCCGGGAGGTTGCTTAACATAAACTTCCTCCTCAATTTCACCATTTAGAAAAGCACTTTTAATGTCCATTTGGTACAAGGTGATATCATGGTGATTAGCATAAGCAAGTAAGATGCGAATGGACTCAAGTCTAGCAACGGGAGCATATGTCTCACCATAGTCCATACCTTCGACTTGAGTGTAGCCTTGGGCGACTAGGCGTGCCTTGTTGCGGACGACTTGACCATCTTCATCTTGCTTGTTGCGAAACACCCATTTGGTACCAATGATGTTGTGGTTGTTGTCGGGCTTCTCGACCAATGTCCACACTTGGTTTCTCTCAAAGTTGTGTAGCTCTTCATGCATAGCGTTTATCCAATCCGGATCTTCCAATGCTTCTTCAACCTTCATAGGTTCAATGCTAGAGATGAATGAATAATGTTCACAAAAGTTAGCCAAACGAGTTTTAGAGCGAGTGATTCTCCCGGTTTGGATATCATTGTAGATTTGCTCGACGGGATGGTCTTTGGCAATTCTTGCTCGAACTCGTGGGAGCTTTGGCTTGGCTCGGGGTGGAACATCTTCTTCATCTTGTTCTTCTTCTTGGCCTTCTTCATTGTTGACGTTGTCATTCTCTTGTCGTGGTGGAGAAGGAGGTTGTTGATGTTCATCTTGGTGTACTTCCTCGTTTTCTTCGTCTTGGTGTGTCCCACTTGTGGATGCTTCCGTATCAATTCTTGGTTCACCTTGTCGTGAGGTAGAAGCTTCCACTTGGACGGACGAGGTACTCTCCTTCACCTCCGTTGGACGAATCTTGCCAATAGACAAGTCTTGGATTGCTTCCGAAGGGTCTTTGTCTCCTACATCAATTGGCAATTGCTCTACTTGCGAGCCGTTAGATTCATCAAACTTCACATCTACCGTCTCTTCAACCTTTCGGGTGAAATTGTTGTAGACACGGTAAGTGTGAGAGTTTGAGCCATAACCAAGTAGGAAACCTTCATGAGATTTAGGAGCAAATTTAGAACGACGATGCTTATCAAGAATGTAGCACTTTGAGCCAAATACTCGAAAGTATCCAACTTGGGGTTTGTTACCGGTGAGGAGCTCGTATGCCGTCTTGCCGAGTAGCTTGTGAAGATACAAGCGATTTGTTGCATGACAAGCTGTCTCAACCGCTTCCGCCCAAAAGTGTTTTGGAGTCTTGTACTCATCAAGCATCGTTCTTGCCATCTCAATAAGAGTTCGGTTCTTTCTCTCAACAACTCCATTTTGTTGAGGCGTGTACGTAGCCGAGAACTCGTGTGAAATCCCTTCTTCGTCAAGAAAGGTATCCACATTTGCGTTCTTGAACTCCGTTCCGTTGTCGCTCCGAACCTTCTTGATCTTCACGTCAAATTGATTTTGGGCCTTCCTAGCGAAGTTTTTGAAGATCTTTTGGACCTGCGATTTGTCATCAAGAAAGAACACCCACGTAAATCTTGAAAAATCATCAACTATGACTAGACCAAATGAGTTACCACCGAGACTCTTGTAGGCATTGGGACCAAAGAGATCCATGTGAAGTAGCTCGAGTGGTCTTCTCGTGGTCATGATGTTCTTCACGCGATGACTCCCTCCAACTTGTTTTCCTGCCTGACAAGCACTACAAAGTCTATCCTTGTCAAATATGACATATTTTACTCCAAGGATATGATCACCTTTAATAAGCTTATCAAGATTTTGCATGCCCACATGACCTAGCCTTCTATGCCACAACCAGCCTTTAGATGATTTAGCAATTAAGAAAGTTCTAGGTTGAGCCTTTTTAGTGAAATCAACAATGTAAAGATCACCTCTACGTATACCGGTAAAGACCATTTTATGATTGTCTCTTCGAAACACTTGGCAATCTACCTCAGTAAATAGGACATTGAAACCGAAATCAGCAAGTCTAGATACTGAAAGTAAATTGTACCCAAGAGATTCAATGAGCATGACATTTTGTATGGAGCTATCATGTGAGATGGCCACCTTACCGAGGCCAACCACCTTACCCTTTGAGTTATCACCAAAGGTGACATACTTTCGAGGGCCGTCGTTTTCAGCAAGCTCACGGAACATATCTTTGTCTCCGGTCATATGATCAGTACATCCACTATCAAGGACCCATTCCTTTCCTCCAGCCATGTAGCCGCGAAGATTTGCCATAAGACCAAAGTGTCTCATTGCATCATCAAGATCATAGTCACTATCATCATCCTCATCATAGTATCCATGTTCAACATCATCTTGTGATTGATCAACTCCTAGAGAGGGTAATTCATTAGATAAATGATCATTACTATGGTTATCTTTATGAATTCTAATATCTTTGGAAATGATGTTGCTAATGATTCCAACATCTCCTTTGGCACGCATGAGATTGGTAAGCTCAAATAGACAATCACCAAACATAGGATCACTGGAATTCATCTTACTCAAGGCAATAGACTTATGGAGAATTTCGTCTAAATTTTTCAAGGAATAATTTGGAAATTGTTCCTCAAGAAATCTCCATATAGTATAGGCACAATCAAGAGTAGGTAAACTAGCAATCAAATTTTTGGGCAATCCTCTAATGATAAGATTGATAGTTCTAAGATTGCGAATCATGTCAAGATCCTCTTCTGATGTAGGATGCAAAGGATCAATAAGAGGTGCACAAGGGCTAGTAATGTACTTGTTCAAATGATATTCACTGAAAATCTCAAGCATTTCATTTTTCCACTCATAGAAGAACTCTCCATCAAGAATAGGCACTCTACGTCTAAGACTCCCCAATGTAGACACATCCTTCTTCCTCCAAAGGTGTTTAAACCAAGGCAATGGAGACCAAAGCTCTGATACCAATTGAAAGGATCGAGAAGAGGTGTCTAGAGGGGGGGTGAATAGACTCTAATCAAGAAAAGTTGCAGTTTTTAATTTCCTTAAGTTGATGTGGAGTTTTGGCACAAGTTTAAACATTCACAATACATATCAAGCAAGCATGACAAGAGTATATGAGCAGCGGAAAGTAAAGCATGCAAGTTGCAAGAATGTAAAGGGAAGGGATTGGAGTGTGCAAACGCAATTTGGAGACACAGAGATTTTTTATCCGTGCTTCCGATAGGTGGTGCTATCGTACATCCACGTTGATGGAGACTTCAACCCACGAAGGGTAACGGTTGCGCGAGTCCACGGAGGGCTCCACCCACGAAGGGTCCACGAAGAAGCAACCTTGTCTATCCCACCATGGCCGTCGCCCACGAAGGACTTGCCTCACTAGGGTAGATCTTCACGAAGTAGGCGATCTCCTTGCCCTTACAAACTCCTTGGTTCAACTCCACAATCTTGACGGAGGCTCCCAAGTGACACCTAGCCAATCTAGGAGACACCACTCTCCAAGAAGTAACAAATGGTGTGTTGATGATGAACTCCTTGCTCTTGTGCTTCAAATGATAGTCTCCCCAACACTCAACTCTCTCTCACAGGATTTGGATTTGGTGGAAAGAAGATTTGAGTGGAAAGCAACTTGGGGAAGGCTAGAGATCAAGATTTATGTGGTTGGAATGGGATATCTTGACCTCAACACAAGTGTAGGTGGTTCTCTCTCAGAAAATATGTGTTGGAAGTGTAGGCATGTTCTGATGGCTCTCTCCACGAATGAAGAGTGGGTGGAGGGGTATATATAGCCTCCACACAAAATCTAACCGTTACACACAAATCACCAAACTCGGTGGGACCGATTCAGAGAACTCGGTCAGACCGATTTGGTTCATAATGTGACCGTTAGGCATTTCGGTGGGACCGAATGGATCAACTCGGTGGGACCGATGTGCTAGGGTTAGGGTAAATCCTCATCTCGGTTTGACCGATTACTCAAACTCGGTGGGACCGATTTGGGTAATAAGCGAAACAGAGAGTTGGCCAAGCAAACTCGGTGGGGCCGATTGCATATCTCGGTGGGACCGAAATTATTGCAATAGGCAACAGAGAGTTTGCAAGCCCATCTCGGTGAGACCGAGATCCCATCGGTGAGACCGAATTGATTAGGGTTTCTGGCAGTGGCTATGTCAATTGAACTCGGTGGCGCCGGATAGAAAGATTCGGTGGGGCCGAGTTTGACTTTTGGTTTGGGACATATGTGGATGTGAGAAAGTGGTTGAGGGCTTTGGAGCATATCACTAAGCACTTTGAGCAAGCAAGCCATTAAGCAACACCTCATCCCCTCTTAATAGTATTGGCTTTCCTATGGACACAATGTGATCTTGGACCACTAAAATAGAAAATGTAGAGTCATGAGCTTTGAGCTTGAGCCAATCCTTTGTCTTCAGCATCTTGAAGGGGTTCCACATCCTCTAGTCCATGCCACTCCATTGTTGAACTTATCTGAAACATACTAGGTAGAAGTATTAGTCCAACAAGAGATATGTTGACATTAATTACCAAAATCACCCAGGGAGCACTTGTGCTTTCAAAAAGGCCAATGTTTTGCAGGAATGTTGATTCATTCCCGTTGCGGCAAATCCCGGGCACTCGATATGTCCTAGTTTGTAGCACAAGTCATGCCGAAATTCACAGAAAATTTGGGCATGACCTTTGCTACAAACTGGACAAATAGAGCGCCTGAAATTTGCCGGAACGGAAATGAATCAACATTCCGGCAAAACATAGGCCACTCAGAATCATTCCCTGCAAACAGCAAAAGGCCACTTGGGCACAATCGAACCACTTCAATGTTGCATATAACACGAGCAAACACTATTGAGGAATTTGCATATAACATGACCACTTCAGTGAAAAGATATAATCAACAATAATGGAATATGCAAATTAACATCAATGACATATATCATATAACATCAATCTTGTTTTTCGTTTACATAGCAACAATTACTTTAACCAAGTTTTTGAAAAGAAAAACAATTCTGTTTTTTGTTTATAGCTAAATGCCATAGCTACTGTTTTTTATTTATAGCTAAATACTTTTGTTTTTAGTCTAAAGCTAAAAGTCTAGGAAGGGATCATCTTTAAAATAAAACTTGCCAAAATTATTTTCCTTGAAAAATAGTGGTCTTTTCAAAAACCAAAAACCTTTGCAAAATGACCTCACTAAACACATCTCCGCCTAGGACAGAACCCAAGTTTTGTTCTAGCTATTCCTCTCTCTCTCTCTCACACACACACACACACATTATTTTCTTTTCATCCAAATTGTTTTAGAGCAAATATTCCAACAATACTTGACCTTATTAGAAATTGCAAAGGAACTCCATTTTCTCTAGCACTTCTGACCTGACCAAAATTTCCACAGTAAGACCTTAGTACCTACACCCAATTTCTTCAAAAATATTCAGGTCCATAGTCCAAATAGTTCAAATTTCATTTGAATGAAATTTGGACCAGATTCAGGTCCATAGTCCAAATAATTTTTTATAGCTAAATGCTACTGTTTTTTGTTTATATCCTCTATTAATTTAAAGCTGAATGCTACTAGTATTTATATACCCTCTGTTAATTTAAAGCTAAATAGAATTACTGTTTAGGCATTTTCGTCAAAATTCTCCCTAGCTAATTTCCTAAAAAAATGCTAATCTTTTTTCCTAAATTCTAAAAAAATGCCTACTGCCCTAAACAAATCTAGGGTTCATATGAACATCATCACAACAACAACATATGAATTGCCCTACCAGAGAGAGAGAGAGAGGAGGGCAGGGGAGAGGAGAGGGATGGCCTTACGGTCGGCGGCAAGGGCGGGCTCGGGCGGCGACGGTCTTGGGCGGGCTCGGGCGGCGGCGGTGAGGTCGAGGGCGGCCTCGGGCGGTGGCGGTGTAGTCGAGGGCGTGCTCGATCAGGCAGGGCGATCGACGGCGGCGACAGAGGAGTTGGTGGAGAGGGGGAAAGGACTTAGCAAAATTTTGAGCCCGCGCGGGCTTAAGTCAAAATAGCAGTAGCACAGGTAGGCAAAAAGCGCTATAGCTAAGTTAGCTATAGCGCTTTCTACGAAAACGCGCTACTGCTATAGGAAGTAGTTATTTATTTTCCTTTTTCTTTTCTTTTTATCTAAGGAACGTAGCTATAGCGTGGGCTTATAAAACGCGCCACTTCTAGAGTAACTATAGTGCTTTGTGGCAACAAGCGCGACTGCTATGCCTTTCTCCTTTATTTTTCTTTTTCTTTTGTTTATCTTTATATTTTCTTTTTTTTTTCATTTCTCCTTTTTCTACTTCTTTCATTTTCATTTTTCTTTTCTTTTTTTAGCAGTAGTGCTCAATACCGGAAATGCGCTACTACAAGGCACTTAGCGGTAGCGTGCTTTTTGCAGCATCGCTACTACTATTCCTAGCCTATCAGCAACAGTGTGGGAATTATAGTAGCGCTTTTACATGCAGACGCGCTCACTACAAAAAAAGACACATCCGTGACATTTTTGGCCGAACGAATTTTTTCTGTCATGCTTATGACACTTCTATGACGATAATTATGACAAAACCCGGTATCATCATAGATGTGGTGGGCTCCTACTTCTATGACAAAAAATGATGACAGAAAATGGGCTTTTCGTCCTGGGCGGGCTGGAGACATAGCTGCATGACATTCTTTGGGCTGTCCATGACGGAAAAAACCGTGGTAGAAGCGAGGGCAAGGAAAATATCGGGGAGTTCCTGGTTATGGTGGGTGGTCGGGGGCCGAGCGATGCGTGGTTCTCTCCTACACGTACGCGCGTGGGTGCGAGGTGTTGGGCTCTAACTGAACCTGAGCGAGGCATTCGCCTATTGAACCCGAGCGATTGCACTGCAGGCTACGCATTACTGAACCCGAGTGATCGATCGATGGCTATTTACTGAACCCGATTGAGCGATTCCTTCGCTACTGCTGCTAATTGAAGCCGATTGATGCTGCCTATGGATGAACAGTGAGCATTGTTGGGGGCGGGGGGGGGGGGGGGTTGGATGAACAGTTCTCGGTAGGAGGTTGGATGAACAGGACCCCATGGTGTTGCCGCTGGATGAACAGGACCCCGATCGATCGAGCCGGTTGGGGGTGGATGAACAGGACCCCGTGGAGAGCTGGATGAACAGGACCCCGTGGAGGGCTGGATGAACAGTAGCCCGTGGAGGGGTGGTTGAACAGGACCCCGTGGAGAGGGCTGGTTGAACAGTAGCCGGTGGAGGAGCGGTGGAGGTTGGATGAACATGAGTCCGTGGATGAACAGTCGCAGGTGGAGGCTGAGGAGGTCGACGTTGGATGAACAGGAGCCCGTGGAGGCAGTCAATGGTGGAGATGAACAGTATCCCACGGAGTCCCGTTTTGCGGTACGCCACACTCCTCCCGATGAACAGCACCCCCGTTTTGACCGTAGCGCTCCAACACAAGTCCGTTTCCTCCGTTTTGCGGTAGCCACACCCCTCCCGATCAACAGGACCCTGTTTCGACCGTAGGAGGTCCGAGAGAAGTCCATTTCCTCTGTTTTGCGGTACATCAGACCCCTCTCGATGAACAGGATCCCGTTTCGACCGTGGCCGGTCGAACACAAGGCCGTTTCCTCCATTCTGCGGTACGCCAGGCCTCGTTTCGATCGGCTGTTCCGTCCAAGCCGGTTGGCTCCCGATGAACACGACATATTCCGTTGCCTCTCGATGAACACGACGCATTCCGTTGCCTCCCCATGAACACGACGATGCAGTTTCTCTGTTCCGACCCAGCCATGTACACGAGCCCTGGCCGTACATATGTGCAAGTTGGCGTTCGAGACCCCGCCCGTATGTACGTATGTGGCCGTATTTTTTGGCGTGTGGCTGTATGTACGTGTACACGGTTTAGACGGGACAGCTTGAACTGCTACGTGGGGGCCTCTACTATGACATGTGCGGCTACTTACTCGGCCACAGTTCATCATTGCAGAGCGACCGATCGACCAGTATGTACGTACACGTTCCCACAAGACAGACAATGGTACGTACGCTTCGATCCGGTGGGTCCCAGCTGTCAGGGAGGATAATGACGCATTTCCTTGTGTGCGAAGATATAGCTGCTGGGTCCCAGCTGTGAGGGGGGGTATTTTTTTGCCCGTAATAAGGACGCACTTCCTTGCGTGCGAAGATGTAGCTGGTGGGTCCCAGCAGTCAGGGGGAGAAAACATTATTTTTCAGGGTAAAAAGGATGCAGCTGCATGCATGCGTCCATGGGTGTGGTGCGTCCCCACTGTCAGCCTCTCACGTACAGTCATCTTCCGATGACTCTCGTTTTTTGACCACGTTGACCACACCGGGCTCTCCACGTACAGTCCTCTTCCGATGACTCTCGTTTGTTGGTGGTGGACGACGGTGAGGCCCTAGACTGGAACGACCCGGAGATGGGGAAGACGCGGCAGTGGAGTCGCAGACGGAGAGGAGTGGGAAACTTGACTGGTTCGGGTGCGGGGTGGGCCTACACTCGACAGAGAATGACAGGAGGTGCGGAGTGGAGGGACGGCCTGGCTGTCGGCGGGGTAACGTTTCGCTGCGAGGCGCGAAAAACAACGCCGCTGGATGCCGGAGGCTGGAGCAGGCGGTCCCGGCAGCGCTGGGGGAAGAAGATGACAGATTGAAGAAGAATGCCAGCCGTTGGATGTAAATCCAACATCTTTTTTAGGCTTCGACCTACTGGCCCACATGTCAGCCAGTCCATTTGTTTTTCAGTCCATTTGGTGGGCTGGGTGAAACAATGATGTAGCATCTATGCAGCCCGTTTATATATATGGTAGAATTTAAAGCCCATTTGCATTTTTCTCAAAATCCGCGGACTTGCTGGGTTGGGTGAAAATATCATGTTGGGCTAGACAGAGAAATGTTATAAAAACATAAACACATGATTGCACGTCTATTACTGCATTGGTCAGTAAAATCTTTGCAAGCTTATGTACGCAATCACTAGGAGTTAACTTGCCAAGTTATATATAAACAATTATTATTATTATTTTGTAAGAACTTTCAATTTACGAAATAAATATCATTTTAATTTGATGATTTAATAGGACGTGGGGTATTATTTTTTTTAGGCTAGACGTGGGACAGTTGAGTTGCTTCTAGGGAAAAGTATTGCTACCTCTTGAGCATGCATTGGTTTTCCCCTGAAGAGGAAAGGGTGATGCAGCAAAGTAGCGTAAGTATTTCCCTCAGTTTTTGAGAACCAAGGTATCAATCCAGTAGGAGACAACGCACAAGTCACCTAGTACCTGCACAAACAATCAAGAACCTTGCAACCAACGCGATAAAGGGGTTGTCAATCCCTTCACGGCCACTCGCAAAAGTGAGATCTAATAGAGATAGTAAAGTAAATATTTTTGGTATTTTTGTTGTATAGATTGGAAAGTAAAGATTGCAGAATAGTAAACGAGATGCGATGTAAATAAAAGAGATGCAATATAATAAGAAAGAGACCCGAGGGCCATAGGTTTCACCACTGTTCAAGAAATCTTCCGATTCACCGATTAATCTTCCGATTTATCGCTAATCGTGGGGTGACCAATAAGATTATGCCTTACCTTTGCCATTTATCTTTTGCGCCGATTTACCATTCTGACAAGCGATTTATTGGGAATCTACCGATAAATCAGACCTATTCATAGCACTATGTTTGCAAAAACTATGTTTATTTATGTTTTGTGGACTTTGTTATGCAATATGTACTACTTTCCTATTTTGTTTGTCATTATATGAGGATTCAAAGGCTAGAAATCAAGGTAACACTTCTGTCAAATGTTGTTTTGGTGTTGAATATAGCGTATTTTAGTGTTGGTAACCTGAGATTTGCAAAAAATATCCGATTAATAGTCGACCGATAAAATCGATTAATCGGCCGATTTCCGATTAATCTCTAATCCCTAGCTGTCCGAGACGATAACAATAAGCGATATCCTCAACATTGGGTTTCACTAGTGGCTTCTCTCAAGATAGCATGTATTACGGTGGGTGAACAAATTACTGCCGAGCAATTGATAGAAGAGCGCATAGTTATGAAGTTATCTAAGGCAATGATCATGAATATAGGCATCATGTCCGTGTCAAGTAGACCGAAATGATTCTGGATCTACTACTATTACTCCACACATCGACCGCTATCCAGCATGCATCTAGAGTATTAAGTTGATAAGAACAGAGTAACGCATTAGGCAAGATGACATGATGTAGAGGGAAAAACTCAAGCAATATGATATAAACCCCATCTTTTTATCCTCGATGGCAACAATTCAATACGTGCCTTGCTGCCCCTACTGTCACTGCGAAAGGACACCGCAAGATTGAACCCAAAGCTAAGATCTTCTCCCATTGCAAGAAAGATCAATCTAGTAGGCCAAACTAAACCGATAATTCGAAGAGATTTGCAAAGATATCAAATCATGCATATAAGAATTTAGTGAAGAACCAAATAATATTCATAGATAATCAAGTTCATAAATCCAGAATTCATCGGATCTCGGCAAACACACCGCAAAAAAGTATTACATCGAATAGATCTCCAAGAACAACGAGGAGAACTTTGTATTGAGAATCAAAGAGAGAGAAGAAGCCATCTAGCTTATAACTATGGACCCGAAGGTTTGTGGTAAACAACTCACGCTTCATCGAAGAGGCTATGGTGTTGATGTAGAAGCCCTCTGTGATCGATTCCCCCTCCGGTAGATCGCCGGAAAAGGCCCCAAGATGGGATCTCACGGGTACAGAAGGTTGCGGCGGTGGAAAAGTGGTTTCGTGGCCCCCCTGATGTTTTTAGGGTATAAGAGTATATATAGGCGGAAGAAGTACGTCGGTGGAGCTACGAGGGGCCCATGAGGGTGGGGGCGCGCCTACCCCCTGGGCGCGCCCTCCTGCCTCGTGGCCGCCTCGTGGCGTTCCAGACTTCAACTCCAAATCTACTGGTTTGCTTTCGGTCCAAGAAAGATCACCGCGAAGGTTTCATTCCATTTGATATTCCTTTTCTGCGAAACACTAAAATAGGCAAAAAAACTGACACTGGACGTCCAGTTAATAGGTTAGTCCCAAAAAAATATAAAAGAGCATATTAAAGCCCATTAAACATCCAAAATAGATATTATAATAGCATGGAACAATCAAAAATTATATATACGTTGGAGACGTATCAAGCATCCCCAAGCTTAATTCCTGCTCGTCCTCGAGTAGGTAAATGATAAAAACAGAATTTTTGATGTGGAATGCTACCTAACATAATTATCAATGTAATTTTCTTTATTGTGGCATGAATGTTCAGATCTGAAAGACTCAAGATAAAAGTTTAATATTGACATAAAAATAACAATACTTCAAGCATACTAACAAAGTAATCATGTCTTCTCAAAATAACATGGCCAAAGAAAGTTCATCCCTACAAAATCATATAGTTTGGCTATGGTCCATCTTCGTCACACAGAATGCTCAAATCATGCGCAACCCCGATGACAAGCCAATCAATTGTTTCATACTTTAGTATTCTCAAACTTTTTCAACTTTCACGCAATACATGAGCGCGAGCCATGGACATAACACTACAGGTGGAATAGAATGGTGGTTGTGGAGAAGACAAAAAGGAGGAAGATGGGCTCACATCAACTAGGCGTACCAATGGGCTATGGAGATGCCCATCAATAGATATCAATGTGAGTCAGTAGGGATTGCCATGCAACGGATGCACTAGAGTTATAAATATATGAAAGCTCAACAAAAGAAACTAAGTGGGTGTGCATCCAACTTGATTGCTCACGAAGACCTAGGGCATTTTGAGGAAGCCCATCGTTGGAATATACAAGCCAAGTTCTATAATGAAAAATTCCCACTAGTAAATGAAAGTGACAAAATAAGAGACTCTCTATCATGAAGATCATGGTGCTACTTTGAAGCACAAGTGTGGGAAAAAAGGATAGTAGCATTGTCTCTTCTCTCTTTTTCTCTCTTTTTTTGGGCCTTCTTTTTTTATTTGGCCTTTCTCTTCTTTTTTTATATTTTATTTATTTATTTCCTCACATGGGACAATGCTCTAATAATGAAGATCATCACACTTCTATTTAGTCACAACTCAAAAATTACAACTCGATACTAGAACAAAATATGACTCTATATGCATGCCTCCGGCGGTGTACCGAGATGTGTAATGAACCAAGAGTGACATGTATGAAAAAAATGAAGAATGGTGGCTTTGCTACAAATACGATGTCAACTACATGATCATGCAAGGCAATATGACAATGATGGAGCGTGTCATAATAAACGGAATGGTGGAAAGTTGCATGGCAATATATCTCGGAATGGCTATGGAAATGCCATAATAGGTAGGTATGGTGGCTGTTTTGAGGAAGGTAAATGGTGGGTTTATGGTACCGGCGAAAGTTGCGCGGTACTAGAGAGGCTAGCAATGGTGGAAGGGTGAGAGTGCGTATAATCCATGGACTCAACATTAGTCATAAAGAACTCACATACTTATTGCAAAAATCTACAAGTCATCAAAAACCAAGCACTACGCGCATGCTCCTAGGGGGATAGATTGGTAGGAAAAGACCATCGCTCGTCCCCGACCGCCACTCATAAGGAAGACAATCAATGAAACACCTCTTGCTTCAAATTTGTTACACAACGGTTACCATACGTGCATGCTACGGGACTTGCAAACCTCAACACAAGTATTTCTCAAATTCACAATTAATTCACTAGGATGACTCTAATATCACCATCCTCGTGTCTCAAAACAATCATCAGGCATCAAACTTCTCATAGCATTCAACGCACTTTCTATGAAAGTTTTTATTATACCCATCTTGGATGCCCATCATATTAGGACTAATTTTATAGCCAAAGCAAATTACCATGTTGTTCTAAAAGACTCTCAAAATAATATAAGTGAAGCATGAGAGATCAATAATTTGTATAAAATAAAACCACCACCGTGCTCTAAAAAGATATAAGTGAAGCACTAGAGCAAAATTATCTAGCTCAAAAGATATAAGTGAAGCACATAGAGTATTCTAATAAGTTCTAATTCATGCGTGTCTCTCCCAAAAGGTGTGTACAGAAAGGATGATTCTTGTGAACTAAAAATCAAAGACTCAAATCATACAAGACGCCCCAAGCAAAACACATATCATGTGGTGAATAAAAATATAGCATCAAGTAAAGTTACCGATAGACGAAGACGAAAGAGGGGATGCCTTCCGGGGCATCCCCAAGCTTAGGCTTTTGGTTTCCTAGAATTTTAACTTGGGGTTCCTTGGGAATCCCCAAGCTTAGTCTCTTTCCACTCCTTGTTCCAAAATCCATCAAATCTTTACCCAAAAACTTGAAAACTTCACAACACAAAACTCAACAGAAAATCTCATGAGCTCCGTTTAGTATAAGAAAATAAACCACCACTTTAATGTACTGCAATGAACTCATTACTTATTTATATTGGTGTTAAACCTACTGTATTCCAACTTCTCTATGGTTCATACCCCACGATACTACTCATAGATTCATCAAAATAAGCAAACAACACACGAAAAACAGAATCTTTCAAAACAGAACAGTCTGTAGCAATCTTACTAAATCGAATACTTATGGAACTCCAAAAATTCTGAAATAAATTTGTCGACGTGAGGAATTTGTCTATTAATCATCTGCAAAAATAATCAACCTAAAATTACTCTCCAGTAAAAAATGGCAGCTAATCTCGTGAGCGCAAAAATTTCTGTTTTTACAGCAAGATCGCAAAGACTTCACCCAAGTCTTCCCAAAGGTTCTACTTGGCAAAAACACTAATCAAAACATAAAAACACATATAAATAGAGGCTAGACGAATTATTTATTACTAAACAGTAACAAAAAGTAAAGAACAGAAATAAAATTGGGTTGCCTCCCAACAAGCGCTATCGTTTAACGCCCCTAGCTAGGCATAAAAGTAAGAATAGATCTAGGTATTGTCATCTTTGGCATGCAATCCATAAGTGGCTCTCATAATAGATTCATAAGACAATTTAATTTTCTTCTTAGGAAAGTGTTCCATGCCTTTCCTTAAGGGAAATTGGAATCTAATATTTCCTTCTTTCATGTCAATAATTGCACCAATCGTTCTAAGGAAAGGTCTACCAAGAATAATAGGACATGTAGGATTGCAATCTATATCAAGAACAATGAAATCTACGGGCACATAATTCCTATTCACAACAATAAGAACATCATTAATCCTTCCCATAGGTTTCTTAATGGTGGAATCCGCAAGATGCAAATTTAAAGAACAATCATCAAATTCACGGAAACCTAGCACATCACACAAAGTATTTGGAATCGTGGAAACACTAGCACCCAAATCACATAAAGCATAACATTCATAATCTTTAATCTTAATTTTAATAGTAGGTTCCCACTCATCATAAAGTTTTCTAGGGATAGAAACTTCTAGTTCAAGCTTTTCTTCATGGGATTGCATTAAAGCATCAATGATATGTTTAGTTAAAGCTTTATTTTGATTATAAGCATGAGGAGAATTTAACATGGATTGCAACAAGGAAATACAATCTATCAAAGAGCAATTATCATAATTATATTCCTTGAAATCCAAAATATTGGGTTCATTGCTATGGAAAGTTTTGACCTCTTCAATCCCACTTTTATCAATTTTTGCATCAAGATCTAAAAACTTCGAATCATTGGGACGCCTTTTAACTAAAGTTGACTCATCTCCGGTCCCATCTTTATCAAGATTCATATTGGAAAACAAAGATTTAATAGGAGACACATCAATCACTTTTAGATCTTCATCATTATTATTACCTAGATCTTCCGGTTTAGCGGCCATATTATCAACTATGGTGGTTGCTTATACGAAATTTGGCCTACTAAATTTTCAAGATGAGCAAACTGAGATTTCAAACCATAAAATTCCTTAGACATATCACTGAGCTCTTTATTCATGTACTCCATAATTTTTTTTGTTCCTTAAGCTCGTTTATGAAGAAATTATTATGCTCAAATTGCAAAGACATAAAACTTCTAACATTGTTTTCAACTTCTTCCAACCTTCTAAGGTGAGGATCAACGCCTTTCGGCAGAGCCATCAAAGCAAACAGGCACACTAACAACTAAGAATACCAGAAGCAAGCGAAAAGAGACGAACAGAAAAAGGCGAAGAAAAGGCAAAGGTTTTGGAAAATCGTTTTAGAAGTGGGGGAGAGGAAAACGAGAGGCGAATGGCAAATAATGTAATGCGAGGGAGAAGAGTTTATGATGGGTACTTGGTATGTCTTGACTTGGCGTAGATCTCCCCGACAACGGCGCCAGAAATTGGCAAGTTGACGGGAGATCAAATCTTGACTTGACTTGGCGTAAACCTCCCCGGCAACGGCGCCAGAAAATCCTTCTTGCTACCTCTTGAGCATGCGTTGGTTTTCCCTTGAAGAGGAAAGGGTGATGCAGCAATGTAGCGTAAGTATTTCCCTCAGTTTTTGAGAACCAAGGTAGCAATCTAGTAGGAGACAACGCACAAGTCACCTAGTACCTGCACAAACAATCAAGAACCTTGCAACCAACGCGATAAAGGGGTTGTCAATCCCTTCACGGCCACTCGCAAAAGTGAGATCTAATAGAGATAGTAAAGTAAATATTTTTGGTATTTTTGTTGTATAGATTGGAAAGTAAAGATTGCAGAATAGTAAACAAGATGTGATGTAAATAAAAGAGATGCAATATAATAAGAAAGAGACCCGAGGGCCATAGGTTTCACCACTGTTCAAGAAATCTTCCGATTCACCGATTAATCTTCCGATTTATCGCTAATCGTGGGGTGACCAATAAGATTATGGCTTATCTTTGCCATTTATCTTTTGCGCCAATTTATCATTCTGACAAGCGATTTATTGGGAATCTACCGATAAATCAGACCTATTCATAGCACTATGTTTGCAAAAACTATGTTTATTTATGTTTTGTGGACTTTGTTACGCAATATGTACTATTGTCCTATTTTGTTTGTCATTATATGAGGATTCAAAGGCTAGAAATCAAGGTAAAACTTCTGTCAAATGTTGTTTTGGTGTTGAATATAGCGTATTTTAGTGTTGGTAACCTGAGATTTGCAAAAAATATCCGATTAATAATCGATCGATAAAATCGATTAATCGGCCGAGTTCCGATTAATCTCTAATCCCTAGCTGTCCGAGACGATAACGATAAGCGATATCCTCAACATTGGGTTTCACTAGTGGCTTCTCTCAAGGTAGCATGTATGACGGTGGGTGAACAAATTACTGCCGAGCAATTGATAGAAGAGCGCATAGTTATGAAGTAATCTAAGGCAATGATCATGAATATAGGCATCATGTCCGTGTCAAGTAGATCGAAACGATTCTGCATCTACTACTATTACTCCACACATCGACCGCTATCCAGCATGCATCTAGAGTATTAAGTTGATAAGAACAGAGTAACGCATTAGGCAAGATGACATGATGTAGAGGGATAACCTCAAGCAATATGATATAAACCCCATCTTTTTATCCTCGATGGCAACAATACAATACGTGCCTTGCTGCCCCTACTGTCACTAGGAAAGGACACCGCAAGATTGAACCCAAAGCTAAGCACTTCTCCCATTGCAAGAAATATCAATCTAGTAGGCCAAACTAAACCGATAATTCGAAGAGACTTGTAAAGATATCAAATCATGCATATAAGAATTCAGAGAAGAACCAAATAATATTCATAGATAATCAAGTTCATAAATCCAGAATTCATCGGATCTCGGCAAACACACCGCAAAAGAGTATTACATCGAATAGATCTCCAAGAACATCGTGGAGTACTTTGTATTGAGAATCAAAGAGAGAGAAGAATCCATCTAGCTAATAACTATGGACCCGAAGTTTTGTGGTAAACTACTCACGCTTCATCAGAGAGGCTATGGTGTTGATGTAGAAGCCCTCCATGATCGATTCCCCCTCCGGCAGATCGCCGAAAAAGGCCCCAAGATGGGATCTCACGGGTACAGAAGGTTGCGGCGGTGGAAAAGTGGTTTCGTGGCTACCCCTAATGTTTTTAGGGTATAAGAGTATATATAGGCAGAAGAAGTACGTCGGTGGAGCTACGAGGGGCCCACGAGGGTGGGGGGCGCGCCCTCCTGCCTCGTGGCGTTCCAGACTTCAAGTCCAGGTCTCCTGGTTTGCTTTCAGTCCAAGAAAGATCATCGCGAAGGTTTCATTCCGTTTGGATTCCATTTGATATTCTTTTTTTGCGAAACACTAAAATCGGCAAAAAAAACAAAAAATAGCACTGGGCCTCCGGTTAATAGGTTAGTCCCAAAAATAATATAAAAGAGCATATTAAAGCCCATTAAACATCCAAAATAGATAATATAATAGCATGAAACAATCAAAAATTATAGATACGTTGGAGACGTATCAAGTACTGGGAGAAAACTCAGTTTACATCGAAAAAGAAAGTGGGAGAAAATTCAGATATAGGATTAATGAAAACGAAAAATAAAGGATGTGGGAAGGTCTATAAAATGGTTGGACGAGCGACATGTTTAATGGAACCTTATGTTGTTTCCATTATATATGTAATAAAATAAGATATATATATATATATATATATATACTATTATAGAAGGGAAAACATAGGTTCAGTTTTGCATTCTTATAGAAAAATAGAACTGAGCTGTGCGTCGTCTTTAAAAAACAAACATAACTTGGGTTGCTGTTGTTATAGACAAGCTAGGTTGGGAGGCCCAGAGGCCGCTTGATACCTGCTGGATCCAAAAAACATTGAAACATGTCGTGGGCTGCGCATGTTAAACAACAAAACCTAGGCCATGGACCTGGTGGGCCGGGACTGTCAGCCTCTGATACGTCTCCAACGTATCTATAATTTTTGATTGCTTCATGCCATATTATATTCTGTTTTGGATGATTAATGGGCTATGTTATACACTTTTATATTATTTTTGGACTAACCTATTAACCGGAGGCCCAGCCCAAATTGCTGTTTTTTTGCCTATTTCAGTGTTTCGCAGAAAAAGAATATCAAACGGAGTCCAAACGGAAAGAAACCTTCGGGAATGTGATTTTCGAAACAAACGTGGTCCAGAGGACTTGGACCCTACGTCAAGAAAGCAACCAGGAGGGCACGAGGTAGGGGGGAGCGCCTACCCCCTGGGCGCGCCCTCCACCCTCGTGGGGCCCATGTTGCTCCACCGACGTACTTCTTCCTCCTATATATACCTACGTACCCCCAAACGAACAGAAGCATCCACGAAAACCTAATTCCACCACCGCAACCTTCTGTACCCGTGCGATCCCATCTTGGGGCCTTTTTCGGCGTCCTGCCAGAGGGGGCATTGATCACGGAGGGCTTGTACATCAACACCATAGCCTCTCCGATGATGTGTGAGTAGTTTACCTCAGACCTTCGGGTCCATAGTTATTAGCTAGATGGCTTCTTCTCTCTCTTTGGATCTCAATACAAAGTTCTCCATGATTCTCGTGAAGATCTATTCGATGTAATCTTCTTTTGCGGTGTGTTTGTTGAGACCGATGAATTGTGGGTTTATGATCAAGTTTATCTATGAACAATATTTGAATCTTCTCTGAATTCTTTTATGTATGATTGGTTATCTTTTCAAGTCTCTTCGAATTATCGGTTTGGTTTGGCCTACTAGATTGATCTTTCTTGCAATGGGAGAAGTGCTTAGCTTTGGGTTCAATCTTGCGGTGTCCTTTCCCAGTGACAGCAGGGGCAGCAAGGCACGTATTGTATTGTTGCCATCGAGGATAACAAGATGGGGTTTATATCATATTGCATGAGTTTATCCCTCTACATCATGTCATCTTGCTTAAAGCGTTACTCTGTTCTTATGAACTTAATACTCTAGATGCATGCTGGATAGCGGTCGATGTGTGGAGTAATAGTAGTAGATGCAGGCAGGAGTCGGTCTACTTGTCACGGACGTGATGCCTATATACATGATCATACCTAGATATTCTCATAACTATGCTCAATTCTATCAATTGCTCAACAGTAATTTGTTCACCCACCGTAATACTTATGCTCTCGAGAGAAGCCACTAGTGAAACCTATGGCCCCCGGGTCTATTTTCCATCATATTAATCTTCCAACACTTAGCTATTTTTATTGCCTTTATTTTACTTTGCATCTTTATTATAAAAATACCAAAAATATTATCTTATCATATCTATCAGATCTCACTTTCGTAAGTGACCGTGAAGGGATTAACAACCCCTTTATTGCGTTGGTTGCGAGGTTTTTATTTGTTTGCGTAGGTGCGAGGGACTTGTGCGTGGCCTCCTACTGGATTGATACCTTGGTTCTCAAAAATTGAGGAAAATACTTACGCTGCTTTACTGCATCACCCTTTCCTCTTCAAGGGAAAACGAACACAGTGCTCAAGAGGTAGCAAGAAGGATTTCTGGCGCCGTTGCCGGGGAGTCTACGCAAAAGTCAACATACCAAGTACCCATCACAAACTCTTATCTCCCGCATTACATTATTTGCCATTTGCCTCTCGTTTTCCTCTCCCCCAGTTCACCCTTGCCGTTTTATTCGCCCTCTCTTTTCCGTTCGCCTCTTTTTCGCTTGCTTCTTGTTTGCTCGTGTGTTGGATTGCTTGCTTGTCACTATGGCTCAAGACAATACGAAATTGTGTGACTTTACAATACCAACAACAATGATTTTCTTAGCACTCCGATTGCTCCTCTTACCGAAACCGAATCTTGTGAAATCAATGCTGCTTTGTTGAATCTTGTTATGAAAGTTCAATTCGCCCGCCTTCCTAGTGAAGATGCCGCTACCCATCTAAATAGCTTCGTTGATTTGTGTGATATGCAAAAGAAGAAAGATGTGGACAATGATATTGTTAAATTAAAGCTATTTCCTTTTTTGCTTAGAGATCGTGCTAAAGCTTGGTTTTCATCTTTGCCTAAATATAGTATTGATTCATGGAATAAGTGCAAAGATGCTTTTATCTCTAAGTATTTTCCTCCCGCTAAGGTCATCTCTCTTAGAAACGATATTATGAATTTTAAGCAACTTGATCATGAACATGTTGCACAAGCTTGGGAGAGAATGAAATTAATGATACATAATTGCCCTACACATGGTTTTAACTTGTGGATGATTATATAATTTTTTTATGCCGGATTGAATTTTGCTTCTAGAAATCATTTAGATTCGGCCGCGGGAGGCACTTTTATGGAAATCACTTTAGGAGAAGCTACTAAACTCCTAGATAATATTATGGTTAATTATTCTCAATGGCACACCGAAAGATCTACTAATAAAAAAGTGCATGCGATAGAAGAAATTAATGTTTTGAGTGGAAAGATGGATGAACTTATGAAATTATTTGCTACTAAGAGTGTTTCTTCCGATCCTAATGATATGCCTTTGTCCACTTTGATTGAGAATAATAATGAATCTATGGATGTGAATTTTGTTGGTAGGAATAATTTTGGTAATAACGCGTATAGAGGAAACTTTAATCCTAGGCCGTATCCTAGTAATTCCTCTAACAATTATGGTAATTACTACAACAACTCTTATGGAAATTTTAATAATATGCCCTCTGAATTTGAGACTGGTGTTAAGGAGTTTATGAATTCACAAAAGAATTTCAATGCTTTGCTTGAAGAAAAATTGCTTAAAGTTGATGAATTGGCTAGGAACGTTGATAGAATTTCCCTTGATGTTGATTCCTTGAAACTTAGATCTATTCCACCTAAGCATGATGTCAATGAGTCTCTCAAAGCCATGAGAATTTCCATTGATGAGTGCAAAGAAAGAACCGCTAGGATGCGTGCTAAGAAAGATTGTTTTGTGAAGGCGTGTTCTTCTAGTTTCTATGAAAATAAAGATGAAGATCTAAAAGTTATTGATGTGTCCCCTATTAAATCTTTGTTTTGCAATATGAATCTTGATAACGATGGGACTGAATATGAGCCACCTTTACCTAGAAGGCGTTACAAAAATTCGGAATTTTTAGATCTTGATGCAAAAATTGGTAAAAGTGGGATTGAAGAGATCAAAACTCTAGATATTAATGAACCCACTATTTTGGATTTCAAGGAATTCAATTATGATAATTGCTCTTTGATAGATTGTATTTCCTTGTTGCAATCCGTGGTAAATTCTCCTCATGCTTATAGTCAAAATAAAGCTTTTACTAAACATATCGTTGATGCTTTGATGCAATCTTATGAAGAAAAACTTGAGTTGGAAGTTTCTATCCCTAGAAAACTTTATGATGAGTGGGAACCTACTATTAAAATTAAAATTAACGATCATGAATGCTATGCTTTGTGTGATTTGGGTGCTAGTGTTTCCACGATTCCAAAAACTTTGTGTGATTTGCTAGGTTTATGTGAATTTGATGATTGTTCTTTGAACTTGCACCTTGCGGATTCCACCATTAAGAAACCTATGGGAAGAATTAATGATGTTCTTATTGTTGCAAATAGGAACTATGTGCCCGTAGATTTAATTGCTCTTGATATAGATTGCAATCCTTCATGTCCTATTATTCTTGGTAGACCTTTCCTTAGAACGATTGGTGCAATTATTGATATGAAGGAAGGGAATATTAGATTCCAATTTCCGTTAAGAAAGGCATGGAACACTTCCCTAGAAAGAAATTAAATTACCTTATGAATCTATTATGAGAGCCACTTATGGATTGCCTACCAAAGATGGCAATACCTAGATCTATCCTTGCTTTATGCCTAGCTAGGGGCGTTAAACGATAGCGCTTGTTGGGAGGCAACCCAATTTTATTTTTAGTTTTTTTGCTTTTTGCTTCTGTTTAGGAATAAATCTTTGATCTAGCCTCTGGTTAGATTTGTTTTTATGTTTTAATTAGTGTTTGTGCCAAGTTAAACCTATAGGATCTTCTTGGATGATAGTTATTTGATCTTGCTGAAAATTCCAGAAACTTTCTGTTCACGAAAATAATTGTTAAAAATCACCAGAACGTGATAAAATATTGATT
This sequence comes from Triticum aestivum, assembly GCF_018294505.1. Classification (NCBI taxonomy): domain Eukaryota; kingdom Viridiplantae; phylum Streptophyta; class Magnoliopsida; order Poales; family Poaceae; genus Triticum; species Triticum aestivum. Next base: position 318,114,350 of record NC_057799.1, read on the forward strand.
CCAATTGCTGCTGATCAATAAACAAATTTCTAGGTCTTCCTATTTTGTCTGAATTTTTGGAGTTCCAGAAGTTTGCGTTAGTTACAGATTACTACAGACTGTTCTGTTTTTGACAGATTCTGTTTTTCGTGTGTTGTTTGCTTATTTTGATGAATCTATGGCTAGTAAAATAGTTTATAAACCATAGAGAAGTTGGAATACAGTAGGTTTAACACCAATATAAATAAAGAATGAGTTCATTGCAGTACATTAAAGTGGTGTTTTGTTTTCTTTCGCTAACGGAGCTCACGAGATTTTCTGTTAAGTTTTGAGTTGTGAAGTTTTCAAGTTTTGGGTAAAAGATTTGATGGATTATGGAACAAGGAGTGGCAAGAGCCTAAGCTTGGGGATGCCCATGGCACCCCAAAATAATCTAAGGACACCAAAAATCCAAAGCTTGGGGATGCCCCGGAAGGCATCCCCTCTTTCGTCTACTTCCATCGGTAACTTGGAGCTATATTTTTATTCACCACATGATATGTGTTTTGCTTGGAGCGTCTTGTATGATTTGAGTCTTTATTTTTTAGTTTGCCACAATCATCTTTGCTGTACACACCTTTTGAGAGAGACACATATGATTCGGAATTTATTAGAATACTCTATGCGCTTCGCTTATATCTTTTGAGCTATATAGTTTTTGCTCTAGTGCTTCACTTATACCTTTTAGAGCACGGCGGTGGTTTTTTTTATAAAAACTATTATTCTCTCATGCTTCACTTAGATTATTTTGAGAGTCTTAAACAGCATGGTAATTTTCTCAAATTGGGAAATTAATCCTAATATGTTAGGTATGCAAAACTAGTAAAAAACTTTCTTATGAGTGTGTTGAATAATAAGAGAAGTTTGATGCTTGATGATTGTTTTGAGATATGGAGGTAGTGATATTAAAGTTGTGCTAGTTGAGTAGTTGTGAAATTGAGAAATACTTGTGTTGCAGTTTGCAAGTCCCGTAGCATGCACGTATGGTAAACGTTATGTAACAAATTTGAAACATGAGGTGTTCTTTGATTGTCTTCCTTATGAGTGGCGGTCGGGGACGAGCGATGGTCTTTTCCTACCAATCTATCCCCCTAGGAGCATGCGCGTAGTGCTTGGTTTTTGATGACTTGTAGATTTTTGCAATAAGTATGTGAGTTCTTTATGACTAATGTTGAGTCCATGGATTATACGCACTCTTACCCTTCCATCATTGCTAGCCTATTCGGTACCGTGCATTGCCCTTTCTCACATTGAGAGTTGGTGCAAACTTCGCCGGTGCATCCAAACCCCGTGATATGATACGCTCTTTCACACATAAACCTCCTTATATCTTCCTCAAAACAGCCACCATACCTACCTATTATGGCATTTCCATAGCCATTCCGAGATATATTGCCATGCAACTTTCCACCGTTCCGTTCATCATGACACGTTCATCATTGTCATATTTCTTTGCATGATCATGTAGTTGACATCGTATTTGTGGCAAAGCCACCGTTCATAATTTTTCATACATGTCACTCTTGATTCATTGCCTATCCCGGTATACCGCCGGAGGCATTCATATAGAGTCATACCTTGTTCTAGTATCGAGTTGTAATCATTGAGTTGTAAATAAATAGAAGTGTGATGATCATCATTCATAGAGCATTGTCCCAATAAAAAAAGAAAGGCCAAATAAAAAAAAGGGAGGCCCAAAAAAAAGAAAAAATATATAAAAAGGGACAGTGCTACTATCCTTTTTTCCACACTTGTGCTTCAAAGTAGCACCATGATCTTTATGATAGAGAGTCTCTTGTTTTGTCACTTTCATATACTAGTGGGAATTTTTCATTATAGAACTTGGCTTGTATATTCCAACAATGGGCTTCCTCAAATGCCCTAGGTCTTCATGAGCAAGCAAGTTGGATGGACACCCACTTAGTTTCTTTTGTTGAGCTTTCATGCATTTATCCCTACTCCTTGCATTAACATCAATCGATGGGCATCTCCATAGCCCGTTGGTTAGCCGCATTGATGTGAGACTTTCTCCTTTTTTGTCTTCTCCACATAACCCCCATCGTTATATTCTATTCCACCCATTGTGCTATATCCATGGCTCACGCTCATGTATTGCGTGAAGGTTGAAAAAGTTTGAGATTACTAAAGTATGAAACAATTGCTTGGCTTGTCATCGGGGTTGTGCATGATGAGTGCATTCTTGTGTGACGAAAATGGAGCATGACTAAACTATATGATTTTGTAGGGATGAACTTTCTTTGGCAATGTTATTTGAGAAGACATAATTGCTTAGTTAGTATGCTTGAAGTATTGTTACTTTTATGTCAATATTAAACTTTTATCTTGAATCTTTCGGATCTAAATATTCATACAACAATTAAGAGGGTTACATTAAAAATTATGCCAAGTAGCATTCCGCATCAAAAATTCTATTTTTATCATTTACCTACTCGAGGACGAGCAGGAATTAAGCTTGGGGATGCTTGATACGTCTCCAACGTATCTATAATTTTTGATTGCTTCATGCTATATTATATTCTGTTTTGGATGATTAATGGGCTTTGTTATACACTTTTATATTATTTTTGGGACTAACCTATTAACAGGAGGCCCATCCCAAATTGCTGTTTTTTCCCTATTTTAGTGTTTTGCAGAAAAAGAATATTAAACGGAGTCCAAACAGAATGAAACCTTCGGGAACGTGATTATCGGAACAAACGTGATCCAAAGGACTTGGACCCTACGTCAAGAAAGCAACCAAGAGGGCACGAGGTAGGGGGGCGCGCCTACCCCCTGGGCGCGCCGTCCACCCTCGTGGGGCCCACGTTGCTCCACTGACGTACTTCTTCCTCCTATATATACCTACGTACCCCCAAACCAACGGAAGCATCCACGAAAACCTAATTCCACCGCCGCAACCTTCTGTACCCGTGAGATCCCATCTGGGGCCCTTTTCCGGCGTCCTGCCGGAGGGGGCATTGATCATGGAGGGCTTCTACATCAACACCATAGCCTCTCCGATGATGTGTGAGTAGTTTACCTTAGACCTTCGGGTCCATAGTTATTAGCTAGATGGCTTCTTCTCTCTCTTTGGATCTCAATACAAAGTTCTCCACGATTCTCGTGGAGATCTATTCGATGTAATCTTCTTTTGCAGTGTGTTTGTTGAGACCGATGAATTGTGGGTTTATGATCAAGTTTATCTATGAACAATATTTGAATCTTCTCTGAATTCTTTTATGTATGATTGGTTATCTTTGCAAGTATCTTCGAATTATCAGTTTGGTTTGGCCTACTAGATTGATCATTCTTGCAATGGGAGAAGTGCTTAGCTTTGGGTTCAATCTTGCGGTGTCCTTTCCTAGTGACAGTAGGGGCAGCAAGGCACATATTGTATTGTTCATAGATAAACTTGATCATAAAACATATTGTATTGTTCTCTGAATTCTTTTATGTATGAACTTAATACTCTAGATGCATGATGGATAGTGGTCGATGTGTGGAGTAATAGTAGTAGATGCAGGCAGGAGTCGGTCTACTTGTCACGGACGTGATGCCTATATACATGATCATACCTAGATATTCTCATAACTATGCTCAATTCTATCAATTGCTCAACAGTAATTTGTTCACCCACCGTAATACTTATGCTCTCGAGAGAAGCCACAAGTGAAACTTATGGTCCCCGGGTCTATTTTCCATCATATTAATCTTCCAACACTTAGCTATTTTTATTGCCTTTTATTTGCATCTTTATTATAAAAATACCAAAAATATTATCTTATCATATCTATCAGATCTCACTTTCGTAAGTGACCGTGAAGGGATTGACAACCCCTTTATTGCGTTGGTTGCGAGGTTTTTATTTGTTTGCGTAGGTGCGAGGGACTTGTGCGTGGCCTCCTACGGGATTGATACCTTGGTTCTCAAAAACCGAGGGAAATACTTACACTGCTTTACTGCATCACCCTTTCCTCTTCAAAGGAAAACCAATGCAGTGCTCAAGAGGTAGCAGCCTCTCGACGGACAGTTGTCTCCCGGTTCCTCTTGTTTTGCTGACCATGTTGTGAACGACAGACGGTGGCGCCGCAGCGAGAGCACCGAGGCGGAGGACGACATCGAGACCTCGGACCGAACGAACCGGAGCGGGGGAAGACGCAGGCGGTGGGGAGTATGAGGGTTGACTTTTTCGGGTGCAGGGTGGGCCGGTGGAGCTGCTGCCGCCGGACAATGTGTGGGAGTAGAGGGATGGCCTGGCCAACGACATAGGCTATGATGGCCAGCCGCAGTATAGGAAGAGAACGAAAGATTGAACAAAATAAAGAAATAAAAATGGATAGGTGGTTGGTCCCATATGTCTGTGTACGAGACCTGCTGGGTCCACCTGAGAAGGGGAATCCGTTGGGAGGAAGGAGATTCAAAGCACGACAGCCGGGTGAACTAGTTTTTTTTAAACGGACGAGTGAACTAGTTACATACATAAGCAAATAGCCACTAAAAAAAGCAAACAGGTTAATGGGTTCTTAGAAGAAATATTTCGGACAAAACAGATAATTACGACACATAGGCTAATGCATGAAACACTCAGATGATAAAGGTGCTTATAAACAGATAAAGTACAACATCTAGACCTTCCTGGCACGCTTGATCACGACGCCGCGGCTGTCCCTGTACTCGTCGGTTATGGGAAGCAGACACACCCTCATGTCCAAGATCCGCCTGTACATGTCGTAGCATGCGTATGCGTCATTGGCCGTGTAGGTTATGTAGGCTAGATTTAGAGGTACCTCCCACATGTTCAGGTCCTTGGTATCGTTGTCTTCTTTCATGTTGGCGTAGCAGGGGTCGATGATGGTCTCGGCGAGGTCAACCACGGAGTCCTTCTCCTGCCCGTTGCCGATGATCTTGTATTGCTTCTGGATGTCGACAAGCTTGTTGCACCAGATGGCCGAATCGTCGCATTCTTCCTTCTCTCCACCTTAGCGAAGGTGCAGTCGGTGCTGCCGATGAAACGGGTGAATGCTCCAGAACCTCTGATGGCCCTACAACAGTGGTAGACGAGAACCTCGTCCCGCACGCATACCTGGGCGACCGCGATCCGCTGGTCCCTGTCAGGAGATGAATGGATGGGCACAAGGTCTAGTCCTGCGACCTTGTGCTTTCTCGTCCTGTAGGTACTGCTTGAACTCGGCGAGGCAGAGCTTCACCGAGTCCGGATCGTTGGTGTACATCACATTCAACTTGGTGCAGCCATGTGACTTAACGGCGAACTCAAAGGTGAACTCCTTGCTGAAGTCCATATCCAACAGGCTCACCCCTCGGATCGTCATTGGAGTCTCTTCAAGTGAATGAGTGGATAGGCGGCGGCAACAGTTTGTTTTTCAGCTCTTGGGGAACTGGATTCAATAGTAAACTGAGTGTGTACAGGTGACAACAGTTACTACCCCTCCCTCCCCCGCTGCATGCCCGGAAGAACATGCACCCTCGGCGCATTCAAACGTCTCCATTAAGAAACCTATTCTTGCCACACATCGGTTCACTTTACTTAAATTTAATTAGCTTTAATAGAAATTTATTCTTAAAACAAGCAATGCATTGGCTCGTTCTATCAGTGCCACATGATCAACATGCACAACGATTAGAATTATTATTCTCAGGACGCACACGATCAACACATTTGTCGCACTTTCACACAGATAATACTACCAAGTTTGAACTGTTTGTTATGGTTGTTGTCCTCTCCATCATCATGTTGTGTTTCCCAGCTTGCAAGATTCAGAACCGACAAATAAGATTCAAATAATAAGTACATCAAAGATGCCTACACATCTCATTGATTCCCAGCTTGCATGATTCAGAACCAACAAATAAGATTGAAACAATAAGTACAACAAATATGCCTACACATCTCATTGATTCCCAGCTTGCAAGATTCAGAACCAACCCATTAGAGCCTTTTGATAAATTGAATCGGGATTAAATCCATCTTGGCTAGCCATGTCATACAACCCAAGAACTTGGCAAATGCGCTTGACCATCACAACATCTGTAAGTGAGTATTCCTGTTTGCACAGATAAGAAAGAGCATGATTACTATAATAGTGGCACTAGTTGAAGCAAACTTTATTTCCAAAACGAGAAAAGATTGCGATAGAGTAGCTTTATTTAAAAAATAGAACATTAGCACAGTATGACAAAGCACAATCATGTTGATAAAGGACAGTATTGACCGGTGTGAGGGGCCCTATGCCGCCACGACTCGATGTGGTGAACCTGCAACTCCACTCAGATGAGGCCAACCTAGAGTTCCATGATTCAATTCATGCGGCTTTTTCTACAGTTCACCTGAAATGAAGCAAATATTGCATCATTTATCTAGCAAGAAGTACTTGCTCTCGTGAGCTGGCACGTTCTTCTTTAGTAGTTGCACTAAAATTCAGCAACATTAAGGTTGGCTGTCCTACTCATGTAAGGTGCAACTATAATTTGCTTATCCTTTTGTGCAGTTCCACTAAAATAAAGTGCCATTGTGGTGACAGTGACGGCTCATCTTGCAAAAGCTAATAAAATGTTGCATGAGATTACCAACAGAATTTGATGGAGATTTTGGAAACTCCAATCACCATTTTGTGCAGTTCCACCAAAATTGAGAGATGTTGCCCACATGACATTTTAGTTGAACTGCACAAGACACTCATTCCAAAAAAGTGTTTTGTGCAGTTCACCAAAAGGTCACAATAACAACAAGGTGAAATGGATATCCTTATCTACACAAAAAGATTGAAAGTAAACAGTTGCTGGTCAATAAGAATATATGAAACATACACAAAATGAAAAGAAGCATCTTAATTATGTTCATGGCAATCACACAAGGACAGTAGAAATTTTAAAACGTCAGCAATGCTTCATGTTACGGGAAGCATTACGATCAACTATGACATTCGTCAAATATGGGATTACTTTAATGGTGGCATTGCTTGTTTACCAGATACAGTAAATCAACAGCAGCTAAAGAGTTGGTTTAAGGGCATGGGACCGTGGGGACAACAGGTCACTCAGTAGCGTAAAGAAGCAACTTACTTATCATACTAGGGAAAACAGCAGGAGTACCATTTGTAACACAGTTTAATTGCATCATATCACTGGAGGCATTAGATTAACAATAACACTGGTTAGACATGTCCTTAAGGTAACAGTGTGATCGCTTCATTTTACATGTGCCCTTACATTAACAACAGCAAAAGGTTGGTATAAGGACATGCGACAATGGACGCATCAGCACAATGTACCTACAAGGAGGCATAAAGTGGTGATGCCGAGTTTGTTCATGCTCTGTGAGGGCAGCAAATCTAATCCTGGAGACCTTTTACTATGTGAGGGCAACAAATCTAATCCTGGAGACCTTTTACTATGTGAGGGCAGCAAATCTAATCCTGGAGACCTTTTACTATGTGAGGGCAGCAAATCTAATCTTGGACATACTCTGTTGACTTGTCCACCAGCCGCCACTTTCTATCCTTTTTTCAACCAATAATAGATCTGTTCCTTATCCAGTTTGTACTGAGTTTTCCCATTATTTCCCTTTTCAACCAAGAGACCGGTTGGGTATCCGGTCTCTACTACTTTCCCCCTGTTATTTCCTCTTTGAATCAACTCCTAGATTCATGCTACGACTTTCCCCCCTTTCTTTGTTGTTTGAACCAAGTCCTAGATTCGAATGCATGAAGTAGCTTTATCTCTAATAATACTAAAAATTTAGGTGGATTTGGAAGAGCTGATGGAAGTTGAAAAAGATGCACATGCAGACACGTGGGGATCTGGGGTAGTAGAGCAAGGCCGCTTTCGAAGAACTTGTACCTAAGGGTCGTCGGGATGTCGGCAGCGGCAGGTCCGATCTGCACACAATACAACAGGAAGGAAGAAGGGTCGGAGGACCTCCCGAGCCGGCGCCGTGTCGGAGAGAACGACACGGGCAGATGATCTGGCCCCGCCGGCAGCTGTGGGTTTCCTCCCTCGCCGGGGATGACCGCGTGAACGATGCACCTTTTAGTCCTCTACACACACCGGCCGAAGGGATCCGGCCGGCTCTGTGACCAGCGGTGAGCAGAGAGAAAATGTCGCTACCGCTGTCTTGTTTAGATCTGGAGAGGATGAGAGAATGAAGAGAGCAACCCTAGTAAAGCAAGCGCTTAGGCCCCTGCGTACATATATAGTGGAGTGATTATCTTTTTCTCTCCACAACAAGCGTTTCAATTTGTGTACGTGGCATTAAAGAAAAGAAACTCTCTATTTAAGGTGACTAACTGTACAACTCCTACTTACTACTCCTACTACTAGCAGTAGTATTGTTCACTTGTGCTCCCTGGCCCTCCATTCATTGAACAACCCCATGGGTGAATAAACATACGGTACTAGTATTTATATAGAAGAACAAGCTCGAACTATTTTCGCATAGTTAAAAGTTGAGGGCGGGGCTTTTCCCGGGCAGTACGCGTGGCCGTTTTCACGTAGACAGTTTGACAGAGAGGCGGGGAGGGTGAGGGAGTAGTGGATTCAACTTACTTACTGCTGGAAAGGTCGGGCTATGCGATTTGACGATGCGTTACTGCTGGAAAGACTTCTGATATGACTACTCACTATAGTCATGAATTACTGGCGCTACGACCGGGGTGATGCCCCCCTTCCGTTCCGCACTCTAATCTGGTGCATGACACGTCGACCCGGATGCTGGCTCTCCCACATGTCGGCGAAGTACATAGTAAGAAGGAGCAAAGAATCATGTGGTATATACTAGTACTACTAGTCACGTCGGAGGAGTGCGAACCACGGCAGCCCAGTGAACCAGCAGTGCGAACCACAGCAGCCCAGTGAACCAGCAGTAGAAAACAATTGGTGATATGGCCATAAAAACATGTGCTACGGTCCAGACAGTAGCATGTACAATACTACTCCTCTTTGTTTGGATCCCTGAGTTAGAGCTAGTTTGGGTTGAAATAGCCTCAAATTATCCAAACAGGAGGGGTTAGTTTGAGCTAGTTTGCTCTAACCCAGCTAAAAAAACTAGCCCGGTGGAGAGGTTCTAATTGGGTTAGTTCTCCTCGGGCCCACTAAAAGAGAACTAAAAAAATCTCCCCTGCCCGCACCAGATCGCTCCCTCCGCCCCCCTCGCACGACTCCTCTCTGTTCCCCATCGGGCCGCCCGCCCAAGCGCTGCTCCGCCGCTCGCCCTATCTCTCCTCCGTCTGCCCTCTCCCTCCAGCCTTCGAAGCTCGCCCCGCCCCCCCTTCACCGGTCGTTTTTCTCCCTCCATCGTGCACGGCGGCGGTGCATCTACCAGGGAGGTCGCGAGAGGGGTGAGTTTGTTCGTTCCTTCTCTGTCTCACAGCCATATCATTGATTTTGCTCGCTCTAGCGCTAATTCTGATTTGGAAAAGTAGATCCTGATTAAACTTGGTATAGATTTGTGGTGCACACATGGAATTGTTTGATGCTGCTTGAGGAGGTAATAAATCTTCCTAGAGGCCCAAAGATTCAGTTCACCTTTCTAGGTATTTCAGTTTCAGGCTTCCATTATTTCTAGAGGCCCAAAGATTCAGTTCACCTTTCTAGGTATTTCAGTTTCAGGATTGCATTATTTCTAGAGGCCCAAAGATTCGGTTCACAGTCGTCGGCAAGCGGCCCTGCTACCCATGCTAGTGTCGACCTCAACTCGCAAGCGCCGGCGTCAGAGGGGTTCCCGGGGCTTGGGCTCTACACAGCCTTCCTCCAGAGCGACGATGACAAGCTCCTCCCTGGGTGCGTGAGGGGCTCCGGGCTCCCTCTCGATCGTGAATGACTTCCGTGATGAGTTAGCTCATGCTTTGTTTCATGGAGTGTATTTTTTTGTGAAGCTTGATCGACGACTTGTATGTTTAAGTGGGATATCTCATTTGTATGGACAAAGTAAAATTTATCATGTTTTGCATGCTTGATTTGTAAAGATGGTTCGTTTATGTCAATTGTGAGCGGCAGGAGGCCACACAAGAGCCGGCCACACCAAATCCGGCAGGAAATAGGGTCCAAACTAGTCAAATGATTGAGAAAGAGCATTTATTATCAATCTAACCCTGCCATCCATACACCTCTTTGGTTTAGAGTTAGTTCAGGGTTAGCTCAAGGTTAGAATCTAACTCTAACCTCTAACTGAGTTAGAGTTCTCCTCGTCTCAGTTCATCGCCATCATACTTTCCCCATTCCTGTGTTTTCAGTATCCTGCGAATCAAAGAGGCCCTTAGACTAGTTTAGGTCCGGTCATTTTTTATAAACGTGTTATGTCCAAAATTTAATGAACGTGCTCCGGTTCCTACGAAAATAATCCGGTTTCATCTAGTAATTCATTCATTTATTTATTCTTCTGCGGGGGGTTTGCATGTAATTCGTGAGGTCTTAAATGTAAAGTACCCCGGCATATGCTCCGAGTCGTGCATGCACTATCACTACTGGAATAAGCTAATTTGCCATCTGCCAGCTCTTTGCCGTCTGCTAGCTGACGGCAAAGAAGCTCTTTGCCGTCAGCTACCCAAAAGCAGACGGCAAAGAAATGACAGACGGCAAAGAAGCTCTTTGCCATCTGCGGGCTCTTTGCCGTCTGCCAGCAGACGGCAAAGAATCTTTGCCGTCCGCTGGCAGACGGCAAAGAGAGAGGTGGCCCCCACCCCCCACCCGTTTGGAAAAAACTTAACGGCCCACCTCTTTGCCGTCTGCCAGCAGACGGCAAAGAGGCAAAAGGGCGGACGGCAAAGAGAGGCGGACGGCAAAGAGGAGACTACCTAACGGGCGGGGGGTATGGGCCGTTACTCTCTGTTCTCTCCTCGCCGACGCGCCCCGCCACCACTTCCCATCCCACCGCCGCCGCCGCCGCTCGCCGCGCGCCGCCGCCCCCACGACTCGCCGCCGCCCGGTCGCCCCACCACCCCGCCGTCCCACCGCCCCCCCGCCCCGTCGCCACTGCCGCCCGGCGCCGTCGCCCCACCACCCGTCGCCCCCGCCGCCCCACCGCCCCGGCCCCCGCCGCCCCATCGCCCCGTCGCCGCCCCCGCCCCGGCGCCCCGGCCCCTCGCCGCCCCGCGCCCCACCGCCCTGGCCCGGCGCCGCCGCCCCAGGCCGCCCCGCACCCCTCCTCCACCGGCCACCTCCTCCACCGGCCACCTCCTCCACCGGCCCTGCCCCAGGTGAGCTCTACCTCCTCTTTTTTTCCTTTTTTTCTTCTGTTTTTTTAGTTTTAGGTTTATGTTTAGTTTAGATTTAGTTTTAGTTTTAGGTTTAGTTTTAGTTTAGTTTTAGGTTTAGATTTAGTTTTTTCCTTTTTTCTGTTTTATTAGTTTTAGGTTTATGTTTAGTTTAGTTTTAGTTTTAGTTTTAGTTTTAGATTTAGGTTTAGTTTTAGGTTTAGTTTTAGGTTTAGTTTAGTTTGAGGAAAGAAGAAGAAGAAGAGAAAAAGAGGAGAGGAGGAGAAGAAGAAGAGGAAAAAGGAAAGGAAGAAGAAGAAGAGGAGGAGGAGAAGAAAAAAGAAGAAGAGGAAGAAGAAGAAGAAAAAAGAGGAGAGGAGGAGAAGAAGAAGAGGAAAAAGGAAAGGAGGAAGAAGAAGAAGAAGGAAAAAAAGGAAGAAAAGGAAGAATAGGAAGAAGAAGAAAAGGAAAAAAGAGGAAAAAAACCCGACCCGACACGGCATCCTGACCCGACACGGCACCCCGACCCCGACCCGGCACCCCGACCCCGACCCGGCACCCCGACACGACACCCCGACCCCGACCCCGACACGCCGACCCCGAGCCTGACCCGACACCCCGACCCCCACACCGACACGGCATCCCGACCCCGACCCGGCACCCCGACCCGACACCCCGACCCCGAGACCCCGACCCCGACACCGACACCGACACGACACCCCGACACCGACACCCTGACACCACACCCACCCTTACCCCGACACCGACACGGCACCCCGACCCCGACCCGGCACCCCGACCCGACACCCCGACCCCGAGACCCCGACCCCGAGCCTGACCCGACACCCCGACCCCGACACCGACACGACACCCCGACCCCGACCCGGCACCCCGACCCGACACCCCAACCCCGAGACCCCGACCCCGACCCCGACACCCCGACCCCGAGCCTAACCCGACACCCCGACCCTGACACCGACACGGCACCCCGACCCCGACCCGGCACCCCGACCCGACACCCCGACCCCGAGACCCCGACACGGCACCCCGACACCGACACGACACCCCGACCCCCGACACCTCCCGAAAAGGTGTTCTTTGGCCTTCCAGAAGCCGACGGGGTCATATATTTGTGAATTATTAGTTAGGTCATATATTTTTCGATTTTGTTATGAAAACATCATATATAATTGTGTTGATCGGGTAGTTTTAAATGTGCAGTTGTTTCATCGCTGCGAGGTTTGGTGTTCGATGACCTCGTCGTGCGTTTGACGAGCTCTGCCCCTTCGTTCGTGGGTGAGCACAAATGACATGTCCTCCTCCCCCATTAATTATTTGATCTATTCCGATGAAACTTGATAGCTAGCTATATATGTGTCTTGAATCATCAGTATGCGTAACCAATATGTGTCTCCCGTTCGAAAGCGTCATAGTTATAAATATGCATGCATTTGCATATTTATAACCTTGATTCTTTCGAATTGTCCAACGCTATCCATGGACTGCCCGAGTATGTTTAGATTGGGTTCGTTTTCCCATATGCTTTGCTCCGGATCCGACGCATAAATTTCGTCAGTGCCTCCCCTGTTGTTCTCCGGATACACATCCTCTCTGTTTATTGCAGAGACGTGTATCAGGAGAACAGCGGGGAGGTGCTGCCGAAATTTTGCGTAGGATCCGGAGCATAGCATGGGAAAATGAACCCAATCTAAACATACTCGGGTGGGATTAGGACCTATCATTACCTATTAGAGTGTAGGTTGCATGGACGTAATAAAATTGACAAAGTAGATCAACTGATGAATATATACATGGTGAATTATATATATATATATATTTGTTGTGTGTCTAGTAGCTCTGAAAGTCAAGATGAGTGATCGTGCGTGGATGTACACCGGTCACACTGGTCAGAACAAATGGAGCACTGAATGGTTCACAAAAACCAAGGGGTTTGTGCGAGCCGCATTTGCAAATGGCCAGAGGAAAACCTGGTGCCCCTGTTTACGGTGCGGCAATTGGGAAAAGAGGACAGAGGCTGAAATGGGCAAACACCTGCAGAAGAGTGGTTTTACGCCCGATTATACGGTGTGGACATTTCATGGTGAGTCTGCCCAACGTGACCGAGCTGAGGTGGATCGTCGTCGCACCGACGAGCATGGTACCGGGATGGAAAACATGGTGCAAGACTTCGATGATGCTCGGGATTCGGACGAGGAGATGGAGGAATCTGCAAAGGCCTTCAATGAAATGTTGGAGTCTTCAAAACGTCCGCTCCATGAGCACACTGAGCTTTGTCAGTTGGATGCCATCTCACAAGTAATGGCTCTGAAGGCTCAGTTCAACTTGGGCAGAGAATGCTACGATGCAATGATGACAGTATTTGGACGCTTTCTACCCAAAGGCCATGTAATGCCTGCAAACCTGTACCAGTCGGACAAAATCCTCCGTGCACTGAAGATGCCCTATGATAAGATACATGCCTGTGAGAAAGGATGTGTCTTGTTTAGGCTTGACTATGCGGACTTGAACTATTGTCCCATTTGCAAGTCTTCCAGGTATGTTGTGGTAGACAACGGTATGGGTGAGAAGACACAGACCAAAATCCCCGTTAGTGTTCTTCGGTATATGCCAATCGTACCAAGACTTCAACGTCTTTTCATGGTCGAAGAGACGGCCAGACAGATGACATGGCACAAAACGGGCAAAAGAACCGAACTAGATGCAGATGGGAATCTGATGATTGTACACACATCGGATGGTGTTGCGTGGAAAAAGTTTGATGAATTACATGGTGACAAAGCGGCAGATCCGAGGCATCCTCGAGTCGGCATCAGCACGGATGGGTTCAGTGTGTTTGGTATGACGGCAGCCCAATACAGTTGTTGGCCCGTATTTGTCTTTCCACTCAATCTCCCCCCCGGACAGATTATGCAAAGAAAGAACATTTTCCTGACGTTGATAATTCCAGGGCCCAACTATCCGGGGAAAAATATGAATGTGTACATGCAACCGCTTAAGGACGAATTGCAAGAAGCCTGGGATAATGGGTTCAAGACATACGACGCCTATAGCAAACGGAACTTCATAATGCGTGTCTGGTACATGTACTCGACGCATGACTTGCCGGCGTATGCGCTATTCGTTGGCTGGTGTGTGCATGGAAGGTTCCCGTGCCCCACATGCAAGGGAGCTCTTGAGTTTCGTTGGCTTCAGGCCGGTCGCAAGTTTTCTTGCTTCGACATGCATAGACAGTTCCTGAATCCTCGCCATAAGTTCAGGAAAGACAAGAAGAACTTCATCAGAGGTAGAGTTGTCAAAAACTCTGCACCACCTGCATTGACAGGCCAACAGACCCTGGATCAGTTAAACGCTCTCGAGCCAGATCCAGAGCGTCCAGGGTACTTCAAGGGGTATAATTCTAAGCACGCCTGGACTCACAAAACATGCTTATGGGATCTGCCTTACTTCAAAGACCTCCTTTGCCCACACAACATCGACGTGATGCACACTGAGAAGAATATCGCCGAGGCACTTTTTGGTACATTGTTCGGCATAGATGGGAAGTCAAAGGATAATACTAAGGCTAGAGTCGATCTGGAGGCGCTATGTGATAGGCCGTTACAAAACATGAAAGAACCGAAAGGAAAGCAGAACTGGACGAAGCCAAAGGCATGGTTCAATCTTGGAAGGCCAGCTATGAGGGAAATTATCTTGTGGGTGAAAATGCAGTTGATGTTCCCCGATGGGTATGCAGCGAATCTACAGAGGGGAGCCAGTCTTGATAAATTGAAGATATTTGGTCTCAAGAGTCATGATTGGCACATATGGATTGAGCGGGTAATGCCGGTGATGTTGCGTGGCTTCATCCCTGAGGATGAATGGCTAGTACTGGCAGAACTCAGCTATTTCTTCCGTGTTCTTTGTGCGAAAGAACTATCGCCTGGCGTGCTAGAAGAAATGGAAGAGTTGGCGCCGGAGTTGATCTGCAAGTTAGAGAAGATCTTTCCACCGGGCTTCTTTAATCCAATGCAACATTTGATTTTGCATCTCCCGACCGAGGCAAGATTGGGGGGGCCCGTGCAAAATCGTTGGTGCTACCCAACTGAGAGGATGCAGAAGACGCTTCGACAAAAATGTAAAAATAAACGTAGAATTGAAGCATCGATGGCTGAGGCATTCATCACTGAGGAGGCGGCAAACTTCGTGACAGCACACTACGAAGCCAAAAATCGTCATTTGCATAATCCGAAGCCTCGGTACAATGCTGACGACCCTAAAAAGGGTGGATCCAACCTCAGCCTATTCAAAGGGAATCTCGCACCAGCCAGTGTTTCAAATCCAGTATCTTTGGATAACGAACAATGGCGGACCATTTCGTTGTATATCTTCAACAACCTGATAGAAGTGCGGCCGTACATCGAGTAAGTTCTCGGTACATAGTTTCGCAACTTCTATTTCCTTTGAACTGCTCTTATTCCTGGATATTTCATACAGTCGATACGTCGCCTTATTCTCGTATGGAGCGGTGATCCAAAAGGATTCTGTCGAAGAGTATGAGCTTCTCGCAAAGCAAGGAGGCGGCTATCCCGGTTTCATCTCTTGGTTCAAACAAACGGTAATTTCTATTAGACTTGTAGGCTAATTTGTAGGCGGCTATCCCGGTTTCATTCGCTAATTTGTGCGTAATGCAACAATCCTTTCATATTAAACTTGTAGGCTAATTCAGAGTCTATGGACGCCGAATTGAGACAAGTCGCTAATGGTTTTGACTATAAGGTCCGTTCATTTGACAAATACGACATCAACGGGTATCGCTTTCGTACCTATGGCAAAGAGCTATCTATGGCCGACCGAAAGTCTACAAATTGTTGTGTATCTGCTATCGGCGAAGGAGGTACCGAGTATTATGGGAGAGTTGAAGCAATTTATGAACTTCTATTCTATGGTGAAAACCCACCGAATGTCGTAGTCTTCAAATGTTATTGGTTTCAGCCGAAGGAGACTAGAAGGACTCATGAACATATAGGGCTAGTTGAAATCAACCAAAGCACCCATTTAGATGTTCCTGATGTCTATATTACGGCTCAACAGGCGACCCAAGTATTCTATCTACCGTGGGCCTGCCAAACTAATCCAAATCTGAAAGGTTGGGATGTCGTTTATGAAGTGCCGCCACGTGCTAGACTATCTCCCCCAAAGGAAGAGGATTATGAACCTCACATTAACCCAGACACATATGAAGGAGAATTCTTCCAAGAGACACGTCTTTCCAAAAAGCGTTTCAAGAACCGCTATACTTCACCCCAAAACATTGAAGTAGACAGCGACAGTGAATCCGACATCACCCCAGAGGAGGAACAAGAAGAGCCGGAACAAGAAGAGGTTACTGCTGCGGATGACCTGTCATTGCTTGACCGATTACGTCAAGGTGGCCTTCCACATGTTGATGCCACTGAACCCTATGAGCCCGTCATTGATTATAGTGATGATGATGATTATGCATTTATTGATGATACTGATCGAGATTATTAGTAGTGTCAGGTATTAAATTTTTTTATGTTGTACTTGATGATGATACACTTAAGTGATACACATATTATTATTCATGTCGGTCTTTTTTTATGTTGTACTAATTTCGTTTACTGTTTGTCATGGCAGGTGTTGAAAGATGGTGGGCGCTGGTCGGGAGCGCGCCAAGGCCCCTTCTTCGTCGGCGCGTGGTCTGAGGTCTTCCATTCCAGACGCACCTCTCCGCCGAGCGTTGCTGGACAGTATGGCCACACCGCCGGGCCCTTCTTCGTCGACCGCGGTGCCCAGCAGGGGACGAGGTAGGAAGAGAGGAGGTGGGGCACGTGGTCGCGGGAGAGGAGGTAGGGTGACTGCTACGGCGCCTTCCTCGCCGCCACCCCCAGCTGTTTCACCCGAGCACGTGACTGCTAGGGTGGACTCGTCCGAGGAGGAGGCTACACGGACTCCGGTCCACGAGCCTCCGGTCCACGGGTCTTGGGCCCACGAGCCTCGGGTCGACTGGCCTTCGGCCCACGAGACCCCGGAGGAGCACACGTCCGGATGGGGTACCTGGCCGGATCAGCCCGAGGAGCCGAGTGGCCATGCTGATGATGGCGGGGAGCCGACTGATCTTGAGGAGGAGGGGGGCACCGTCTACCAGCGTGGTGCTACACGGCTCCCGTCCGTGCCGGCGACCCGCGAGCAGAGGTGGTTGATTTTCCCTGATGGGGAGAGGTACGTAAGTGCATTTAATATTTTTGTACCTTGTGCATTCACGTTTCTTCAAATAACTAATGCGTTGGCCTTGTCATGCTGCAGGGGTTGGGACCACCATCATAGTGTCCGCCGGCCCAACTCCGTCCTTGGAGTTCTTTGCCGGCAAAACTTCCCGGGGTTTGTCACGTTGCCTGGTGAGGGTCGGCTTCCAGAGCTTGGATTGAGCTGGGAGCACTACGTGGCTGCCCCGGCCCCGCCGGATGAGATTATCGACGGTGTCGTGTGCGACACGAGGGCAGACATGGTGATCAGAAAGTTCTGGGTAATTTCTCCTTTACACATTTAAAAATCTTCAACTAGCTAGTTATTAATTGTACTAATCAATATTGTCTCATTTGATTGCAGACATTCTACAGGTGTGAGGAGGGATACGAGGAGGACGCGGCACATGTTATCGAGAACGTCTGCAAGCGCCTACTCCAGAACTTACGGCACGAGGCTCGGGTGCAGGCTGTTCGAGACTACTACGCCTTGCGTGGTATCAAGAAGACCAAGCCGGCGTGCCGCGATAAGTTCCTGAGTAAGGAGCAGTACATGAAGGTAATTCTTAAGGCCTTCTACTTAAGTTCCTTCATTTAGTAATTCTTAGCCGTAGCGCTCAAGTTTCTATTTGCTAACTTAGGCGCCTCCGAGATGGTGTGCGGATCGGATGGATTGTTGGGAGGTGTTGGTCGATGAGTGGTGCTCAAAAGAATGGCTAGCCCTCCACAACGAGGCCAAGGACAAACGTGCCCAAATGGAAGGTGTGCCACACCATCAAGGCAGCTCCAACTTATATCAGTTCGGGCGCAACTGGGTATGTGGTTTGCTTCATGATTCATGCAATTCATTCATCATGCTAGCTTGAGCCCTTTAATTACTAATTTTCATTGTTTCTCTCTTTCAGGCACGCCACAATAAGGTGGATAAGGTGCCAGAGGTGTACGACCTGTATGCCATGGCCCACACTGCCTCTTTCAAGAAAGTCAAGGCTTTCTCTCAGTCTGACCTCGATGATGCAAACAACTTCACCAACATCTCCTCCCACAACAAGCTCGTGAGATATAGAGATGAGGGGAAGGCGAGGAAAGGGGAGGACTTTAACCCGAGCCAGGGTCCCATTGATCCAGAGCTGGTGATGATATCTGGTGGCGGGAGGTCCCATGGCTCCATAGCCATTGGAGATGGACTTATCCGTTGTCCTAGCACTCTCCCGGAGATCAAGGCGCGCCAGTCGAGCTCCGCTCCTGAGATAAGGCCTCGTGAACGGCCAGTGCAACTCGCCATCAAGGTTAGTGATACGTACTCAGTTATCTTTCTCCATTACATTGTGTGCGCTTCCATCAATGATTACAAATGGTCATGTGAGTGGTGTTGCAGGCTGCTATACAGAGTGAGAGAGATAGAACGGAGAAACTTCTGGCGGAGGCGGCGGAGAGGCAGCGGGAGTTGGAGGAGAGGACGACAAAGATGATGGAGGAGGAGAGGGCACGGAATGACATGCAGGCAAGGGCCATGTACGAGCTCCTTGTGGTAAGTTTCTTCTGCAGATTAGCCAAAACATTCATGTAGTGTTTGTCTCATTACTAACTAGTATGACTGAGTCGTCAAAACCAAATGTGCAGTCTGTGTGCGAGAAGACAGGTCAGACCGCTCCGCCGATGCCAGTGATTGCTCCTGGGACCACGGTGAGTTTTATTTGAATGGACATTACTTGCTAGTCTTAACATTTGAGTGTCATCATGCTAACAAGACATTGGAAATGATCTTTGGTGCAGCGTAACTCCAGACAAGCATCGCACGATCCTTCTCCAGCTACCGACACGAGCCACCCCGCTCCTACACCTCCTGGATCTTGGTAAGTTTATCTAGTGTTTTGCTTAACACATGCATAAAGACCTAGACTTAGCTTTATTTCCTCCAATGCTTACCATAATGACCTAGACTTAGCTTCTTCTCCTCCAAAATGACTTAATAAGCTTACTGACCTCCAAAACCATCCATTTTACCTAAGTTAGCTCTAAAACGATATGTACTTAGCTTACTTATGTCAAAAATTGCATAATTAGCTTAGTTAGCTCATAGACGATCCATTTTACCTAAGTTAGCTCTAAAATGACCCATTTTACCTAGGTTAGCTTATAAATGATCCAGTTCATCCAAGTTAGCTCAAAAATGACCCATTTTACCTAGATTAGCTCCTAAATGATCCATTTTACCTACGTTAGCTTTAAAATGACCCATTTCACCTAGGTTAACTCCAAAATGACCCATCTTACCTAGGTTATCTCATAAACGATCCATTTCAACTAATTTAGCTCATAAACGATCCATTTCACCAAGTTAGCTAAAAAATGATCCATTTCACCTAAATTAGCTCTTAAATGATCCATTTCACCTAAGTTAGCTCAAAGCTCAAAAAAGATCCATTTCAACTAAATTAGCTCATAAATGATCCATTTCACCTAAGTTAGCTCAAAAACGATCCATTTCAACTAAGTTAGCTCATAAATGATCCATTTCACCTAAGTTAGTTAAAAAACGATCCATTTCACCTTAGTTACCTAAAAAACGATCCATTTGACCTTAGTTAGCTCATAAACGACCCATTTCAACTAAGTTAGCTCATAAATGATCCATTTCACCTTAGCTAGCTCATAAACGACCCATTTCAACTTAGTTAGCTCATATATGATCCATTTCACGTAAGTTAGCTCATAAATGACATACTCTTCTTGTTCTAGTCTTCTTCTTGTTCTACTCTTCTTGTTCTAGTCTTCTTATTCTAGTCACCTATTTCTAACTTTCTTATTTTTCATTTTGCAGATTTCATTCACTTGACGAAAGCTTGCATAGATGGAGTGCTCCTTATCCCTTTCTCTGTTTCTTTTGTATCGTTGAACTATGCATGTATCGTTGGATGAAACTACTGTAATATATATGGTTGGATTCCTCTATGTTGAACTTGCTATGTATGATGGAACTATGCATGGAACTATGTATGATGAAGTTATGTGTTGGATATCTTATATGTTTGCTCTGTAATGGCCTTGTGAAATATATCTATATATGTCATATATATTTGTGATGAAAATTGTTGGATTTAATAAAAAACAGAAAAAAGAGCCAATATGCAGGCTCTTTGCCGTCTGCCACCGACGGCAACGGGCTCTTTGCCGTCTGCCGCGGACGGCAAAGAAGCCACGTGGCATCCAGCTGTGCTTCCTGGGAGCTGACCCATTTGGTCAATTTGCCTACTGTGGCAGACGGCAAAGAGTAAACGAGTTTGCCGTCAGCGGCGGACGGCAAAGGCCTGCCATGTGGTGACGTGTAGATGACATCATACGGCGGACGGCAAAGACACTAGAAAGTTTGCCGTCCGCTGGCAGACGGCAAAGGAACTAGAAAGTTTGCCGTCCGCGGCGGACGGCAAAGGCCTGCCGTTAGCCACTTAACGGACTGAGAGCACAATTATTGCCGTCCGCTCTCTTTGCCGTCAGCCGCCAGGAAGCAGACGGCAAAGTAGCTGTTTACCGTAGCCTACTTTGCCGGAGCCTTTTGCCGTCCGCGGCTGACGGCAAAGGCCTTTGCCGTCCGCCGTGGCAGATGGCAAAATAGTTGATTCCTGTAGTGTATGACCCAGATGCTTTATGTCCCACATGTCGGCCAAAGGGAGCACGTGGAAATAGCATAGGAATACATATAGGAGGATAAATGCATGAAAAAAATATGTACTGTGAAGCATAGTTGCGGTTCGAAAAGGAGACCTAAAGTGATGACATGTATAGGTCGCACGCACCCAACTAGTGGTACTAGACATACGACTACTTTTTCCTTCAAAAAAAGAAGTACGAGTGCTCAGTACTCCTTTTCTATCAACACGAGTCCCATCTGACAATAGCGTCCGTGCTACAGCTAGCTCTTCTCCCTCGTTTCTCTGTTCTAATTCTAAACTCAGCCGACGCCCGGTGGGTGGGGTGGAGATTTGCCGATGGTCGGTTTGCTCAACTACGGCCCCACCTCACAGTGAAAATGTTACGACTGGAATAAAAATGCCATATACTCCCTCCATTCCTAAATATAAGCCTTTTTAGAAATTTCAAATGGAATACAACATACGGATATATGTAGACATATTTTAGAGTGTAGATTCACTCATTTTGCTCCGTATATAGTCACTTGTTGGAATCTCTAGAAAGAGTTATATTTGGGAACGGGGGGAGTACTATACTAATAAAACATTAAGGCCACGAGGCGATGCAGTGCTGGTTACATGAGGCAAGAAGAAGAGATGCATCCATCGACGACGTCCACCTCCTCGACTCAGGGCGCCGGTCCACCGAACAATGGCTAAGTAGCGGCGGCTTTCGAGGCCAGGTCGACGTGCTTCTGAACAATGACGTCCAAAGATTCCAGCCACTTGAAGAAGGCCAACGTCTTTCTGTCCTCGCTGGCCTTGTAGTGACCTATGTAGACGATTTCCTCGTAGACGTGGATGTGCAGGTCGACGGTTTCTTGCATGGCGAGGCGCTGCACGGCGAGCGCTGCCTCGAGCTGCACATTCTTCGTCTTGACCTCCGACACGTGCAGGGCCACCAGGGCTTGAAAGAGTTCATCACCATGGAGGCCGATGAGGGTGGCAGGCAATGAGTAGCCTAGGCACGCGGGCTGGAGCAGTACGACAAGGTCGTCCGCGCGCTTCTTGACGGCGGTGAACTTGCGGATGGAGTGGACCATCATGTCGTCCATGCGAGAGGCGAAGCTGGCATCGGCGAGGGCTACGGTGCCGGCGGTCGCCAGCATCATCTGGAAATGTTGTGCGGTGTGGGGCCGCAGGCCGGCGTCTTGGATGATTTGGCACAGCCAACTGCCGCTCGCGTCCATCTCCTCCATAGGTGCTTGTGGCTTCTGGTCACTTGGTCTTGGATTGGAGTGAGCAGTGTTGCGCAGAGACTAGGAGTAGATGGATTGGAGTGGTGGGGCGCCTTTATATGAGAGTCCAAACTCTATTGCATTCACATCGTGTTGGCTCTATTCTGCTTCTCCAATTAATTCCCTCTGCATGCTAATTGAGGATGCATCATTGGCCATTAAACGTCTCGGGAACCGCTACCCTCTCCCTCCTTGGCATTCAAGCCGTATCAATGTAAATGCGTGTCAGTAGACATTCCCGTCGACGACGAGGTGCCTATGGTGACTTCGTAAATTTCAAGATGATATGCCAGCGCTGTCTTTCGGAGGTGCTCATAGGGGTAGGGGGTGTGTGTGTGTGCGTTCATAGGGTGAGTGTATGAGCATGTATATGAGCGCTTGCGTCTGTACTGTGTTAAAAAAATCGTAAATGCGTGTCAAAAAGAGACTAGTCAGTACTAGTATACTCAGTATTGTGCACCGCGACCAAGGCGAAGAGGAAAACAAGAGAACTACGTATTTATTTATGGTGTAGATTCACTCATTTGGCTCCATATGTACTCCGTCTCAGTGTAGTCTAGTCACTTTTTGCAATCTCTAGAAAGGCAAATACCCCTTTCTGGTTTACATGGCTATACTAGCAAGTACTACAATAGTGGGCTCACATAGCAATTTTGTCTCATGCAAGAGCCTGGCTATATGCGTGCTCCAAGGTTCGCAACTGCCACGTTCGGGTTGCGCTTGGCTCTTCGCCTCTTCGAGAAGACGAACAATGATGTTACTACTACTACTTCTACAGTCTCAAATCCACCACTGCATGTCCGTCCACCGCGTGCGGGAGGGATAGCTTGTTGTAGTATAAGGCTAGTTGTAATGGGAGTATCATAGGTAGTACTCCGTCTGTTCCTAAATATTTGTCTTTCTAGAGATTTCAACAAGTGACTACATACGAAGCAAAATTAGTGAATCTACACTCTAAAATATGTATATATACGTCCGTATGTGGTAGTCCATTTGAAATATACAAAAAAAATTAGGAACGGAGGGAGTATCATGCATGCCAACTAGGCAAATTTGATGAGGTGGCATAGAATTAAATGAAGAAAGAGAGGGTTGAGTAACATATCATGATACCGTATCATATTAAATGTTGTGCTACTATGTGTCATGCATGCTAATAAATGAAGTCATCTATGATACTAACATATGATACTATGCACTACGGATGTAGTATCATACACTAGTATCATATGCATGATACTAGTATATGATACTTCCATTACGACCAGCCTAAGCAAAAGCCTGTCCTCGTCTGCGAGCCACCGCACGCATGGGTGAGGAAGAAGGCGTGTAGTAGTAAAATCAAGCTTCTCCTCGTTGTAAGAGTTGACGCGACACATCATAGCACTGGCCCCACATGGCTGCCTCTAAACTTGGCTGAAAGACCCGCAGTGTACAATATATTTGCTGCAACCTCTAACATTTACCCCACCACAATATATTCCTGTGTTGACCAGATGAGCGTGCAAACTACAATCACTAGGATGTCAGGTAGGGCCAGAAGATTATTTTAATAAAAAAATGCTTCGAGACAGCCTCATAGCATGGAGCCAACCCCAACGATTTTAAGCTTAGAGGCACGGTACATGCTATCCTAGACTACTCTACACATGAAACTGCCACACGAGCGTCCGGGTTGCGCTTGGCTCTTCGCCTCTTCGGGAAGTCAAACAATGATGGAGTACTACCGCAGTGCAGGAGTACTACAGTATGCTTCTGGCCATCTAACACCGAATGAAGTGCTGCATGTCCACCGCGTGCGGGAGGGAGAGCGTGTAGCGAAAGCTTCTCCTAGTCCTGCCAGCCACCACGCTCATGGGCGTGGGAGGGACGCAGCTTCATTGAGTTACTGCTCCTGCCTTTGCGTGTATGACAGGTGGGCCCAACAGGCGGGTGTCCCACTGTCATACAGCCAAAGGCAGGCGCAGTTAAGGCACCGGAGCTTAGTCCGCGAGGGAGAGGGCGTTGTAGTAATCAAACTTCTCGTTGTTGTACGAGTTGGCGCAACACATCAAAGCACTGCACTCGATATATTTCAATAATTTCAGTTTACCGATGCATTAATTACAACACATGCATGCATGCCGTGACTCTCCTTTTGATACTTGCATGTGTTGATTTAATGCACCTTGAAGTAGTATGAATATGTGAAGGTAAAGCTTTGTAATGCCCCGGCCCTAAAGTGAGAGATGATTGTGCACGAGGAGGGCGAGATCAAGCAGACGGAACATGACCCGACGATGGAGCTCTCTATGGTCTCGATGGACCTCACCCAGCTCCACTGCCCCTTGTGCCTCCTCCTCTTGAAGCCTCCAGTGTATCAGGTTCGAATACACCTCGTCCATTCGGCTGATCAAGCAAGGTGCAGGGTTCTTGATTGATGTGCTGTTCAATTGATTTGTGCAGTGCAAGGGAGGGCACCTGGCCTGCGCGGACTGCCGCATCGAGCGCCCCGGGAACCAGCGACAGTGCCAGAAGTGCGAGCGCGGCGGTGGCTTCGATGTGCGGAACACGGCGGTGGATGCCGTCCGGTCCTCGGTGAGGGTGGAGTGCCCGCACGAAGGTTGTGGGCTCTACGTCACTTACCACAAGCTCGCTGATCACCAGAGCGTGTGTCCGCTCGCGCCCTACAAATGCCCCGTGCCCGTCTGCGGCTACGAAGGCCCGCCGCCGACGCTCTCCCACCACATCAGCACCGTGCATCCCATGCCCGTCCACAGGATCCAGTACGGCAAGGTGCTCCAGCTGCAAGTGCCACTGTCGGAGCCACGACTCTTGCTGTTCACGGAGGAGGACGACCGCGCGTTTTTCTTGGCCGGCGGCGTGCTCGACATCGGCACGCATATCGCCGTGTCGGTCGTGTGCATCAGAGCGGGGGCGTCCCCACTGCCACACTACGTGGCCAAGCTGTGGGCGAACGGCCCGCCGGGGGAGCCCAAAGGCAGGACCGACGCCGTCAAGGTGGAAATGGAGGTGACAAGCAGCAAGGATCCCAGCGACGTCGCCATGCAGGAGCTGACCTTCTTCACAGTTCCGCCCAAGCTCCTGGCCGGGGCTAAGCTAGTGTTCCTCCACATTCAGATTGACAAGCTCACGTCCTAAATGATTCTACAGTGCCTTCTGTTTATCTTAGTAATATGCTAATATAGGGGTTAGCTCGGTCTACTTTAGCTTAAGAGATGGTGGGTTTTGGTGGCAATGCAGCAATTACTTCAACATCAGATCAGCAGTTAAAGTAATTTCCAACAGTCGAACAGATATTTTGTGTCTGTTGGATATAAAGATCCTTTGGGTAAGAAGTATAACGGCAACAACTTATATGCTTGTTTGTTCAGGAAGTGTTGCGTACTTGTGCGAGTTAACGCGACACATCAAAGTAGTAGTACTACTAGTAGTACTCCCTCCGATCCTAATTTCTCTGCGCATAAGTCGAGGCGCAGATACCAAGGAGGGCCTGGTTGTGTCTATACTTGGACAACTCACCCGACTGCGCACCAGGCAGACGAAGCTCGTGTCGTGTTGGTGCCGTGTGCGGCCCGCACATTAATCAAAACCTCGTGCCTCCAACTTAGCCTCCGCGTTTTAAACTTCTCAATCTCAAGGCCAAGGAGCAACGTGAAACCTATGATAGAACCAATCGGATGGTTGAGAACACTACAATTCGTAGCTACAGATGCGTGTGTGAGAGAGGATGAGTGCGTGCGTGCACCTCTTCTCTTCATGTATAACATACTAAACTCAGAGTAAAAGTGTATGTGGGTGGCATCGACCTAGGGAGCTAGAGATGGTGCGTGTGAGAAGTCCCGAGAGATAGATGTAATGCGTCTGGAAAAAAGACTAGTCTATAGCTTGCCACGAGGCTATTCCTGTCGAATGCCCCAATAACCGTAAGATATGTATCCGACGGTGCCAGTTATTGCATGTACACAACAGTAGAAAAAGAACTACCATGGCATATGCTACACCACGGGCAGAACATGTGCCCACGTGACGCCGTCTGGGAATAGTGCCACACTTCGAAACTAGAACCGTCAATAAATTTTGAGCTTGCGTCTCGTCACATTCCAAATTACTACTACAGTACCACGCTATATTTAATTGCAAACCTGTTCACACCGATCACAACCTAAACGGTTTCCCACTTAGGAGCGTATTAGTACTCGGTTATAAATACTACTATGCCAAGATGACTGCACATTCCTCCTCAACTCCTCATCCACAAAAACAAACAAGTCATTCAGCATCCTTCCCTTGTGTCTGCCATGGCCAGCATGAGTTCTGCATCGAGAGATTACCACCAGGGAGAGGCGAGCATGGAAGCGTAAGCACGAGAGATGTCCCGCCTCACCGTGAAAGCAGCCGACATGTCCCGCCGCACAGAAGTAGCAGCACGGAGGTCCTACCACGCCGTCGATGCAGCAGACTGGTCCGGCCGCGCCGCGGAAGCAGCAGAGATGTCCCGTCGCGCCGCGAATGCAGTAGAGATGCCGGGCCGCACCGCGGCGGCCTCGGAAAATGTCTCGCGGGTAGGTGACGACTCTTACAGGTGCATGCATGCGATCATCCATAGCCAGATGGATCAGATCTTTGGCTAGGCGAGGTTTGCTACCTCTTGAGCATGCGTTGGTTTTCCCTTGAAGAGCAAAGGGTGATGCAGCAAAGTAGCATAAGTATTTCCCTCAGTTTTTGAGAACCAAGGTATCAATCCAGTAGGAGACAATGCATAAGTTACCTAGTACCTGCACAAACAATCAAGAACCTTGCAACCAACGCGATAAAGGGGTTATCAATCCCTTCACGGTCACTCGCAAAAGTGAGATCTAATAAAGATAGTAAAGTAAATATTTTTGGTATTTTTGTTGTATAGATTGGAAAGTAAAGATTGCAAAATAGTAAACGAGATGCAATGTAAATAAAAGAGATACAATATAATAAGAAAGAGGCCTGGGGGCCATAGGTTTCACTAGTGGCTTCTCTCAAGATAGCATGTATTACGGTGGGTGAACAAATTACTGCCGAGCAATTGATAGAAAAGTGCATAGTTATGAAGATATCTAAGGCAATGATCATGAATATAGGCATCACGTCTGTGTCAAGTAGATCGAAACGATTCTGCATCTACTACTATTACTACACACATGGACCGCTATCCAGCATGCATCTTTAGTATTAAGTTCATAAGAACAAAGTAACGCATTAAGCAAGATGACATGATGTAGAGGGATAAACTCAAGCAATATGATATAAACCCCATCTTTTTATCCTCGATGGCAACAATACAATACGTGCCTTGCTGCCCCTACTGTCACTGGGAAAGGACACCACAAGATTGAACTCAAAGCTTAGCACTTCTCCCATTGCAAGAAAGATCAATCTAGTAGGCCAAACTAAACCGATAATTCGAAGAGACTTGCAAAGATATCAAATCATGCATATAAGAATTCAGAGAAGAACCAAATAATATTCATAGATAATCTTGTTCATAAATCCACAATTCATCGGATCTCAGCAAACACACTGTAAAAGGGTATTACATCGAATAGATCTCCAAGAACATCGAGGAGAACTTTGTATTGAGAATCAAAGAGAGAGAAGAAGCCATCTAGCTAATAACTATGGACCCGAAGGTCTGTGGTAAACTACTCACGCTTCATCGGAGAGGATATGGTGTTGATGTAGAAGCCCTCCATGATTGATTCCCCCTCCGGCAGATCGCCGGAAAAGGCCCCAAGATGGGATCTCACGGGTACAGAAGGTTGCGGCAGTGGAAAAGTGGTTTCGTGGCTCTCTCTGATGTTTCTAGGGTATAAGAGTATATATAGGCGAAAGAAGTACGTCGATGGAGCTACGAGGGGCCCACGAGGGTGGGGGCGCGCCTACCCCCCTGGGCGCGCTCTCCTGCCTCGTGGACGCCTCGTTGCGTCTCTGACTTCATCTCCAAGTCTTCTGGTTTGCTTTCGGTCCAGGAAAGATCATCGCGAAGGTTTCATTCCGTTTGGACTCCGTTTGGTATTCCTTTTCTGCGAAACACTAAAATAGGCAAAAAACAAAAACTGGCACTGGGCCTCCGGTTAATAGGCTAGTCCCAAAAATAATATAAAAGAGCATATTAAAGCCCATTAAACATCCAAAACAGATAATATAATAGCATGGAGCAATAAAAAATTATAGATACGTTGGAGACGTATCAAGCATCCCCAAGCTTAATTCCTGCTCGTCCTCGGGTAGGTAAATGATAAAAACAGAATTTTTGATGTGGAATGCTACCTAACGTATTTATCAATGTAATTTTCTTTATTGTGGCATGAATGTTCAGATCTGAAAGATTCAAGACAAAAGTTTATATTGACATAAAAATAATAACTTCAAGCATACTAACAAAGTAATCATGTCTTCTCAAAATAACGTGGCCAAAGAAAGCTATCCCTACAAAATCATATAGTCTGGCTATGCTCTATCTTCACCACACAAAATATTTAAATCATGCACAGCCCCGATGACAAGCCAAGCAATTGTTTCATACTTTTGATGTTCTCAAACTTTTTCAATCTTTACGCAATACATGAGCGTGAGCCATGGACATAGCACTATAGGTGGAATAGAATGGTGGTTGTGGAGAAGACAGAAAGGAGAAGATAGTCTCACATCAACTAGGCGTATCAACGGGCTATGGAGATGCCCATCAATAGATATTAATGTGAGTGAGTAGGGATTGCCATGCAACGGATGCACTAGAGCTATAAGTGTATGAAAGCTCAGAAAGAAACTAAGTGGGTGTGCATCCAACTTGCCTGCTCACAAATACCCAGGGCATTTTGAGGAAGCCCGTCATTGGAATACACAGGCCAAGTTCTTATAATGAAAATTCCCACTAGTATGAAAGTGAGAACATAGGAGACTCTCTATCATGAGGATCATGGTGCTACTTTGAAGCACAAGTGTGGAAAAAGGACAGTAGCATTGCCCCTTCTCTCTTTTCTCTCATTTTTTAATTTGGGCCTTTCTCTTTTTTATGGCCTTCTTTATTCGTCCGGAGTCTCATCCCGACTTGTGGGGGAATCATAGTCTCCATCATCCTTTCCTCACTGGGACAATGCTCTAATAATGAAGATCATCACACTTTTATTTACTTACAACTCAAGAATTACAACTCAATACTTAGAACAAAATATGACTCTATGTGAATGCCTCCAGTGGTGTACCGGGATGTGCAATGAATCAAGAGTGACATGTATGAAAGAATTATGAAGGTGGATTTGCCACAAATACGATGTCAACTACATGATCATGCAAAGCAATATGACAATGATGGAGCATGTCATAATAAACGGAACGGTGGAAAGTTATATGGCAATATATCTTGGAATGGCTATGGAAATTCCATAATAGGTAGGTATGGTGGCTGTTTTGAGGAAGGTAAAGGTGGGTGTATGGTACCGGCGAAAGTTGCGCGGTACTAGAGAGGCTAGCAATGGTGGAAGGGTGAGAGTGCGTATAATCCATGGACTCAACATTATTCATAAAGAACTCACATACTTTTTGCAAAGATCTATTAGTTATCGAAACGAAGTACTACGCGCATGCTCCTTGGGGGATAGATTGTTAGGAAAAGACCATCGCTCGTCCCCGACCGCCACTCATAAGGAAGGCAATCAAAAAATGAATCATGCTCAGACTTCATCACATAACGGTTCACCATACGTGCATTCTACAGGAATCACAAACTTCAACACAAGTATCTCTCAAATTCACTACTACTCAACTAGCATGACTCTAATATCACCATCTTCATATCTCAAAACAATCATAAGGAATCAAACTTCTCATAGTATTCAATGCACTTTATATGAAAGTTTTTATTATATCCATCTTGGATGCCCATCATATTAGGACTAATTTTATAACCAAAGCAAAGTACCATGCTGTTATAAAAGACTCTCAAAATAATATAAGAGAAGCATGAGAGATCAATAATTTCAATAAAATAACACCACCACCGTGCTCTAAAAAGATATAAGTGAAGCACTAGAGCAAAATTATCTAGCTCAAAAGATATAAGTGAAGCACATAGAGTATTCTAATAAATTCCGATTCATGCGTGTCTCTCCCAAAAGGTGTGTACATCAAGGATGAATGTGGTAAACTAAAAAGCAAAGACTCAAATCATACAAGACACTCCAAGCAAAACACTTATCATGTGGTGAATAAAAATATAGCCTCAAGTAAAGTTACCGGTAGACGAAGACGAAAGAGGGGATGCCTTCCAGGGCATCCCCAAGCTTAGGCTTTTGGTTGTCCTTGAATTTTACCTTGGGGTGCCTTGGGAATCCCCAATCTTAGGCTCTTGCCACTCCTTATTCCAAAATCCATCAAATCTTTACCCAAAACTTGAAAACTTCACAACACAAAACTAAACAGAAAATCTTATGAGCTCCGTTAGTATACGAAAATAAACCACAACTTTAATGTACTGTAATGAACTCATTATTTATTTATATTGGTATTAAATCTACTGTATTCCAACTTCTCAATGGTTCATACCCCCCGGTACTACTCATAGATTCATCAAAAATAAGCAAACAACACACGAAAAACAGAATCTGTCAAAAACAGAACAGTCTGTAGTAATCTGACTTAATCGAATACTTATGGAACTCCAAAAATTCTGAAATAAATTGGTGGACTTGAGGAATTTTTATATTAATCATCTTCAAGAATAATCCACCTAAAATCACTCTCCAGTAAAAAATGGCAGCTAATCTCGTGAGCGCTAAAGTTTCTGTTTTTTACAGCAAGATCGCAAAGACTTCACCCAAGTCTTCCCAAAGGTTCTACTTGGCACAAACACTAATTAAAACATAAAACCACATATAAACAGAGGCTATATGAATTATTTATAACTAAACAGGAACAAAAAGTAAAGACTAAAAATAAAATTGGGTTGCCTCCCAACAAGCGTTATCGTTTAACGCCCCTAGCTAGGCATAAAAACAAGAATAGATCTAGGTATTATCATCTTTGGTATGCAATCCATAAGTGGCTCTCATAATAGATTCATAAGGAAATTTAATTTTATTCCTAGGAAAGTGTTCCATGCCTTTCCTTAAGGGAAATTTGAATCTAATATTTCCTTCTTTCATGTCTATAACTGCACCAATCGTTCTAAGGAAAGGTCTACCAAGAATAATAGGACATGTAGGATTGAAATCTATATCAAGAACAATGAAATCTACGGGCATATAATTCCTATTTGTAACGATAGGAACATCATTAATCCTTCCCATAAGTTTCTTAATGGTGGAATCCGCAAGATGCAAATTTAAAGAACAATCATCAAATTCACGGAAACCTAGCACATCACACAAAGTTTTTGTAATCGTGGAAACACTAGCACCCAAATCACATAAAGCATAGCATTCATAATATTTAATCTTAATTTTAATAGTAGGTTCCCACTCATCATAAAGTTTTCTATGGATAGAAACTTCTAGTTCAAGCTTTTCTTCATGGGATTGCATTAAAGCATCAACGGTATGTTTGGTAAAAGCTTTATTTTGATTATAAGCTTGAGGAGAATTTAACACGGATTGCAAAAAGGAAATACAATCTATCAAAGATCAATTATCATAATTAAATTCCTTGATATCCAAAATAGTGGGTTCATTGCTATGTAAAGTTTTGACCTCTTCAGTCCCACTTTTATTAATTTTTGCATCAAGATCTAAAAACTCTGAATCATTGGGACGCCTTTTAACTAAAGTTGACTCATCTCCAGTACCATCTTTATCAAGATTCATATTGGAAGACAAAGATTTAATAGGAGTCACATCAATCACTTTTAGATATTTATCATTATTATCATGAAAACTAGAAGAACATGCTTTCACAAAGCAATCTTTTTTAGCACGCATCCTAGCGGTTCTTTCTTTGCACTCATCAATGGAAATTCTCATGGCTTTGAGAGACTCATTGATGTCATGCGTAGATGGAATAGATCTAAGTTTCAAAGAATCAACATCAAGAGAAATTCTATCCACGTTCCTAGACAACTCATCAATCTTAAGCAATTTTTCTTCAACCAAAGCATTGAAATTCTTTTGCGAACTCATAAATTCTTTAACACTAATCTCAAAATCAGAGGGCATCTTATTAAAATTTCCATAAGAGTTGTTGTAGGAATTACCATAATTATTAGAGGACTTACTAGGAAACGACCTAGAATTAAAGTTTCCTCTATACGCGTTGTTACCAAAATTGTTCCTACCAACAAAATTCACATCCATAGATTCATTATTATTCTCAATCAAAGTGGACAAAGGCATATCATTAGGATTAGCAGAAAAACTTTTATTAGCAAACAATTTCATAAGTTCATCCATCTTTCCACTGAAAACATTAATCTCTTCAATAGCATGAACTTTTTTACTAGTGGATCTTTTGGTGTGCCATTGAGAATAATTAACCATAATATTGTCTAAGAGTTTAGTAGCTTCTCCTAAAGTGATTTCCATAAAAGTGCCTCCCGTGGCCGAATCTAGAAGATTTCTAGAAGAAAAATTCAATCCAGCATAACTTTTTGCATAATCATCCACAAATTCAAACCATGTGTAGGGCAATTACGTATCATTAATTTCATCCTCTCCCAAGCTTGTGCAACATGCTCAAGTTGCTTAAAATTCATAATATCGTTTCTAAGAGAGATGATCTTAGCGGGAGGAGAATACTTAGAGATAAAAGCATCTTTGCACTTATTCCATGAATCAATACTATTTTTAGGCAAATAAGAGAACCAAGTTTTAGCATGATCTCTAAGCGAAAACGGAAATAGCTTCAATTTAACAATATGATTATCCACATATTTCTTCTTTTGCATATCGCACAAATCAACAAAGTTGTTTAGATGGGTAGCGACATCTTCACTAGGAAGGCTAGAAAATTGATCTTTCATAACAAGATTCAACAAAGCGGTATTGATTTCACAAGATTCAGCATCGGTAGTAGGAGCAATCGGATTGCTAATAAAATCATTGTTGTTGGTATTGGAAAAGTCACACAATTTAGTATTATCTTGAGCCATCGTGACAAAGAATCAATCCAGCACACAAGCACAAAAGAAGCAGGCGAAAAGAGACGAATGAAAGAGGGGCAAAGAAAAGGCAAAGGTTTTCGAAAATCATTTTAGAAGTGGGGGAGAGGAAAACGAGAGGCGAATGGCAAATAATGTAATGCGAGGGAGAAGAGTTTATGATGGGGACTTGGTATGTCTTGACTTGGCGTAGATCTCCCCGGCAACGCCGCCAGAAATCCTTCTTGCTACCTCTTTAGCATGCGTTGGTTTTCCCTTGAAGAGGAAAGGGTGATGCAGCAATGTAGCGTAAGCATTTCCCTCGGTTTTTGAGAACCAAGGTATCAATCCAATAGGAGACAACGTACAAGTCACCTAGTACCTACATAAAAAAACAAGAACCTTGTAACCAACGGGATAAAGGGGTTGGCAATCCCTCCACGGTCACTCGCAAAAGTGAGATCCAATAAAGATAGTAAAGTAAATATTTTTGGTATTTTTGTTGTATAGATTGGAAAGTAAAGATTGCAAAATAGTAAATGAGATGCGATGTAAATAAAAGAGATACAATATAATAAGAAAGAGACCCGGGGGCCATAGGTTTCATTAGTGGCTTCTCTCAAGATAGCTTGTATTACGGTGGGTGAACAAATTACTGCCGAGCAACTGATAGAAAAGCGCATAGTTATGAAGATATCTAAGGCAATGATCATGAATATAGGCATCACGTCCGTGTCAAGTAGATCGAAACGATTCTGCATCTACTACTATTACTCCACACATCGACCGCTATCCAGCATGCATCTAGGGTATTAAGTTCATAAGAACAGAGTAACGCATTAAGCAAGATGACATGATCTAGAGGGATAAGCTCAAGCAATATGATATAAACCCCATATTTTTATCCTTGATAGCAACAATACAATACGTGCCTTGCTGCCCCTACTGTCACTGGGAAAGGACACCGCAAGATTGAACCCAAAGCTAAGCACTTCTCCCATTGCAAGAAAGATCAATCTAGTAGGCCAAACTAAATCGATAATTCGAAGAGACCTGCAAAGATATCAAATCATGCATATAAGAATTCAGAGAAGAACCAAATAATATTCATAGATAATCTTGTTCATAAATCCACAATTCATCAGATCTCGGCAAACACACTGCAAAAGAGTATTACATCGAATAGATCTCCAAGAACAACGAGGAGAACTTTGTATTGAGAATCAAAGAGAGAGAAGGAGCCATCTAGCTAATAACTATGGACCCGAAGGTCTGTGGTAAACTACTCATGCTTCATCAGAGAGGCTATGATGTTGATGTAGAAGCCCTCTGTGATCGATTCCCCCTCCGGCAGATCGCCAGAAAAGGCCCCAAGATGGGATCTCACGGGTACAGAAGGTTGCGGCGGTGGAAAAGTGGTTTCGTGGCTCTCTCTGATGTTTCTAGGGTATAAGGGCATATATAGGCGAAAGAAGTACGTCGGTGGAGCTACGAGGGGCCCACGAGGGTGGGGGGCGCGCCCTCCTGCCTCGTGGCCGCCTCGTTGCGTGTCCGACTTCATCTCCAAGTCTTCTGGTTTGCTTTCGGTCCAAGAAAGATCATCGCGAAGGTTTCATTCCGTTTGGACTCCGTTTGGTATTCCTTTTCCGCCAAACACTAAAATAGGCAAAAAAAAACAAAAACTGGCACTGGGCCTCCGGTTAATAGGTTAGTCCCAAAAATAATATAAAAGAGCATATTAAAGCCCATTAAACATCCAAAACAGATAATATAATAGCATGGAACAATAAAAAATTATAGATACATTGGAGACATATTAAGGTTGTAGGACGACGTGAAAGCCTTGTTTGAACAGTCTACCGGCGTCATCCGGCAACAAAGGGAGGGCAATGAGAGGCTCCGGGCCGAGCGCGACCTGTTGTGGGCGAAGATCGTCCGAAGTGCAGAGCAGCAGGAGGATACTAGTGCCTTGTTGAAGAGGACCGGCGTCATCGTCAAGAAACTTATGGACGAGAACGACATGCTCCGCATCGAGCGCCAAAGGCTGGTGGAGGAATCCGTGCATGCTCTCAAGTAGCGTCTTGAGGACACGAAAGAGCTCATCGCCGCTCACCGCGGAGACTATCCCGCGGCCTGCAGCAACGCATCAAGAAAGTAGAGATCAGCGAGCCAGATCGTTGTCTTCCTTCTTCTTTTGACTTTGTGTATTTCGGGCGTAGCCGCATGTGGCTTTTTTAATTATCTTCCTAATTATGTAAGACAATTATTATCCACTGTCGTCATCCTTATATATTCATCAGTCTCGCTATAAGTCGCAGTAGATGCTATATAGGTCCGTCGGATCTTACATCAAGATCCGTGCAAAATTTTCTTTTTAGTTTTTCTTTTTTTTTCTCTTAAATCTCAGTCGAGTGAGACATAGCCACACCATTAAACAGAGGCTCGGGCGCCATTAATGGAGACCTTGGGAGAGAGGTGGACGGCAGATGGAGGTCAAAGGGCTCTCCTCCCGATAAGCACACGCAGGGGTCTGATCGCATGCCTCCCGTACTCAAATAGCTACCCTGCACGGCACCTCCTAGCTAATAAAAAAAGGGGATGTGTGGCGACACGTACATGGTAAATAGAACGCCCACGGTTTCAATAATACTTGTGTTTCTGATTGTAACGTGACATCACTTGTTCAAAATGACTTTGTTGATTGCTAATGTGTGCGCCTTCGAAAATCGGACAGCAAGATTACCACAACATGTTGGTGCCATGTCATGACACCAAGCCAAGTTTCATGATTTTCATGCATGTTTTTGATTTACAGGGTTTAAAAAACCAAGTTTCTCAATGTTTCCAGCCGAGCCACGACGCCCAGATGTTTGAATTTCATTCCCATTTCTTGCATGTGACCTAGAAATTTACCCGAGGACACACATGTGATTTTTCAACCAACTTTGGTGCACTAGAGCATGTGCTTGCATTTCAAATTTGAATTATGCACACAAAGGTGACACATTCCCTCTCAGAACCACGAGCCTTCTTGAGAGAAGCTCCGGTTTGCAAGAAGCTTATACCAAAACTTGTTCCTATTCGGCCAATTTTTTTACCACAACTTGGTGGTACCATGACATGACACCATGCCAAGTTTCATGATTTTCAGGCGTGTTTTGGATTTACTAGAATTTTAAAACCAAGTTTCTCAATGTTCTCGGCCGAGCCACGATGCCCAGATGTTTGAATTTCATTCCCATTTCTTGCATGGGACCTAGTGTAACATCCCAATTTTCAATTTGGATGTTATACATAGGTCATCATATGCATATCATATTTTATTTGCATTTTGTTTGTGATCATAGAAATCTTAAGCAACTCAAGGACCCACGGAGAGAGTTGGGGGTTTCATTTATTTTTCATATTTGAATTTTCTCAAATTTGAAAAGAGGATCATTTGGATTTTAATAGTTTTTCTCTCCGAAATATTTCCAATATAAAAAAATAAAAGAGAGGAGATAAAAGGACTTCTCCAAAATAAAAGGAATATTGGAGGAAAAATGTTAAAATCAAATAAATATTTTATTTAGGTTTTATTCGAGATTTTATTTGAATTATCAAAATATGCATTTTTTAAATTGCATTTTTAGGCCAGAAAAATGTTCACTTTGTTCTAAATATTTTATTTAGACGATGAAATTGTTTTTGGCATTTTTAGATTTTTTATTACGATTTTCTTCGGTGGAATTTATTTTATTTAAAAAAAACGCGTCACCCGACTGGGCCAACGGCCCAGCCGAGCGGGCCGAAGCTCAACGCGCCGCCGCCTCCCGCTCCGGCTCGGGACCGGACTCCTGAGCGCCACCGCCGCCGTGTCCGCGCGGGACACGCCTCCCAAGGCCGTGCCCCCTCCCCCAAGCAGCCGCCGCCCCCCCTTTATAACCCGCGCCGCCGCCGCTCCTCCCCACCTCGTCCCAAGCCGCAGCCCGCCGCCAGCGCCGCGCCGCCGCCGTTGCCATCGCCGCGCCGCTGCCGCTAGCCACCGCCGCCCTGCGCTGCATCCCGCACCGCGCCGCCGTCGCCCACGCCGCCGCTCGCCGCCCAGCCTCGCCGGGTCACGCCGCCGCCCGCCGGATCTCGCCGCCGGTCTTTTCCGGTTAAACGGTATAAAACCGTTCATTTTTTTCGGTAAACCCTAGATCGTATTTTTCTAGATCGGGTTTTCTTCAGTTAGTTTTATTCTACGAACATTCGTTCGTTTAGTTCTTATAACGAATGAATTCGCTTGTTTGCTTTTGTTAGCGAACGTTCGCGCCGTAGTCTTTTTTTTTCGGCCAGGGACCTATCCGCGATTGTTTTTATCGCAGATTAGCCCCTGATCTTCAAACCCTCGCAACTTTTTAACCGATTGTCCAAATCCAGTGAAACCAATGCCAAAATTTTCGTCTCGAACCCCTCTTTCCAGTTAATCAACTTGAACAAGGTTTTGATAATTTAAAATTTGATTTCAAGCAGATTTGAATTCGAACTTGTTTTGACCGTAGTTTGAGTTTCGTAGCTCCGGTTTGATTGATTCTTTTTGCAAATCGAAGCACTTCAGTTGAACTTTCAGTTTGGGTCTCTTTATTTGAGTTTTACCCTTGAATCTATGCTTGAGTGGTTATGTATGCTATTGTTTGTTTGCGATAGAATTTCCGGAGTGCGAAACATGCTACTACGAGTCTCTAGGGTTTGCAGATCGTCAGCAAGGCAAGTAACACTCTGATCATACCCCTTATTACCCAGTTTTCTATGCATTAGTTTCAAACCTCAAACATTGCATGAGTAGGATCCCTTAACATGTGGGTATTTGGGAAGTAGTTGATGAGGTAGAACCTATTGTCTTTATTATCAAACCCTGGGAGTTACTTCTGCGTTATGCTTATAATGCTAGGCTATGCTCGTAGACATGGTTTGGTTGAGTGATTCATGACAGCTGTCAGAATTATTTATAAACTAAGGATTTATTTAAGGCGGATACTTTAATACACATCTGGGTGGATTGTTGGTGGGCACCTGGGGAATCCAGTGTTGTCCAAGGAGATCCCGGGGCATCCGTGTGATCATCCTATGGTTCGCCACCCAGGCTCAAAGGGATCATAAGATTATTCATGCTAGAAACTTCCATTTGCAGCCACAAGCCATTATGGGCACTGGCATAGTTGAGTATGTCGTGTGACCTCTTTCAGTGGTAAACTAGTAGATGTAGGGGATGTAGGTGGTACGGTTTACCCGTCGAAAGAGTTAATGCTTCTGAAAGACTGTGTCTCGGTCATCTGTTTCTCAAACACCGCGTAGTGCGAGAAATCCAACGGAGGAGATCGAGTCTTGTGGGGAAAAGTGCGCAAACCTCTACAGAGTGTACAAACTAATCATGGTTAGCCCTGTCCCCGGTAACGGACATCTTGAGTATCTGGTTCTTGAATTGGTCATGTTGATCTCATCACTGTAAATTAATTTGTTGGGTTATTAATTGAGATGGGGTTACCATTCTCAATGTTTATCAACTACCATGATAGTTAAACAAAATATATTCCTTTGTTGTAGGAAAAAATTTGCTTTTTGCAAAAACTTGTTAACCGTAGAGCCTCCACCTGCCATATATGCATGTAGTGATAGCTTTTACCTGTTCATTTCTCTACTGTGTTATTTTGCCAGGATATTCCATGTGCTGACCCGTTTCAAGCTGCAACGTATTATGTTGCAGACTTTTCAGACGAAGAGTAAGGTGCGCTAGGTCATTGTCGTGCACTCAGCTGTGTCGTTGGAGTTGATGGACTCACCTACCTTTGATGCTTCCGCAGTTATCTTATTTAGATGGCCTTAAGCCATATTATTGTAATAAGTTCTCTTTTGAGACATTCGATGTAATAAGTGTGTGATTGCACTCTGTTATAAATCCTTCAAGTACTGTGTGTGTCAGCATTACAGATCCAGGGATGACACTTATGCACAGAGATTTGACCGTTTGAGGTTGGATTGCTACAAGGTGGTATCAAAGCACACGCTGATTGTAGGACATGACCACTAAGATAAGCCATAGGTCACTCTTCTCTACACATTTCTGACTACTCTCCATTTTCCACTCTATATATGGCGGACTCGAGGAACAAGTTTGCTCAACCGGATGAAGACACACCTTTTGGGAGACACTTGAAGGAAGTCACTAGGTACCTGAACATCGGAATACCAAGCTTCACCGGGACCTACACCGCCACTTTACCAGAAGAGGAGCATTGGATGATTCGAGTTCAAGTTCCAGGAAGGACATTCACGCCAGTCACTGAGCCCATAGAGTTTTCCGTTGATGCACCAACCTGGAGTCTAGGAAAGAGCATGGCAGCCCACATCGCCATGGGACACATCGGCGAAGTCTATCACAAGGATCTTAAGGACACCATCTACCAGATATGTGGGCGCCGAGATGAGCAATGGGAGATGATCAGCACCAGGAGGGACAGGTCCATTGCAGCTTTCATCCAGGAGTTAAACCAGCACATTCGACGCCAGGAAAACCAAATGTGCGCAAGCATGCTAGATCTGAAGAAGGTGATGACCAGGAACATGGAGCTTGAAGAGGAAATCAAGTCTACACATGACAGATATGATGAGGAAATCACAATACTAGTGGAGAAGAATGACGACCTGACAAGGAAGCTAGTTGTATTCATGGGAGCACTACAAAAAAAAGACACATCCGTGACATTTTGGGCCGAACGAATTTTTTTTCTGTCATACTTATGACACTTCTATGACAATAATTATGAAAAAACACGGTATCATCATAGATGTGGTGGGGTCCTACTTCTATGACAAAAAATCATGACAGAAAATGGGCTTTTCGTCCTAGGCGGGCCGGAGACGCAGCTGCATGACATTCTTTGGGCCGTCCATGACGGAAAAAACCGTGGTAGAAGCGAGGGCGAGGAAAATATCGGGGTGTTCCCGGTTACGGTGGGTGGTCGGGGCCGAGCGATGCGCGTTTCTCTTGTACACGCACGCGCGTGGGTGCGAGGCGTTGGGCTCTAACTGAGCCCGAGCGATTGCACTGCAGGCTACGCATTACTGAACCCGAGCGATCGATCGATGACTGTTAACTGAACCCGATCGAGCGATTCCTTCGCTACTGCTGCTAACTGAAGCCGATCGATGCTGCCTCTGGATGAACAGTGAGCATTGCTGGGGGGTTTGGATGAACAGTTCCCGGTGGGGGTGGATGAACAGGACCCCGTGGTGTTGCCTCTGGATGAACAGGACCCCGATCGATCGAGCCGGTTGGGGCTGGATGAACAGGACCCCGTGGAGGGCAGGATGAACAGGACCACCCCGTGGAGGGCAGGATGAATAGTAGCCCGTGGAGGGGTGGTTGAACAGGAGCCCGTGGAGAGGGCTGGTTGAACAGTAGCCGGTGGAGTAGCGCGCGGTGGAGGCTGGATGAACAGGAGCCCGTGGATGAATAGTCGCAGGTGGAGGCTGGAGGAGGTCGACGGTGGATGAACAGTAGCCCGTGGAGGCTGGAGGGGGTCGACGGTGGAGATGAACAGTATCCCGTGGAGTCCCGTTTTGCGCTACGCCACACCCCTCCCGATGAACAGGACCCCCGTTTCGACCGTAGCGCTCCAACACAAGTCCGTTTCCTCCGTTTTGCGGTACGCCACACCCCTCCCGATCAACAGGACCCCCGTTTCGACCGTAGGAGGTCCGTTTCCTCCGTTTTGCGGTACGCCAGACCCCTCCCGATGAACAAGATCCCGTTTTGAATGTGGCCGGTCGAACACAAGGCCGTTTCCTCCGTTCTGCGGTACGCCAGGCCTCGTTTCCATCGGCTGTTCCATCCAAGCAGGTTGGCTCCCACGTGTTCCGTTGCCTCCTGATGAACATGACGCATTTTGTTGCCTCCCCATGAACACGACGACGACGCTGTTTCTCCGTTCCGACCCAGCCATGTACACAAGCCCTGGCCGTACGTACGCGCGAGTAGGCGTTCGAGACCCCGCCCGTATGTACGTACGTGGCCGTATTTACTTTCTTGCACCCTGGCCGCTGTACGTACGTGTACATGCTACATGCGCGCCTCTACTACGACACGTGCGTGCCTCTACATCGACCAGTATGTACGTACACGTTCGCGACCAGAATGACAACGCTACGTATGCTTCGACCAGGTGGGTCCCGACTGTCAGGCACTTCCTTGCCTGCGAAGATGTAGCTGGTGGATCCCAGCAGTCAGGGGGGCGAATCGTTTTTTTGCCCGGACGCACTTCCTTGCGTGCGAAGATGTAGCTGGTGGGTCCCAGTAGTCAGGGGGAAACGTTTTTTTCACGAAATATGGTGGCCCGTCCGATGGGTCCCCACTGTCAGGTGGAGTAATAATTATTTTGCGCATAATAAGGAGGCACTTCCTTGCTGCGGCCGTGGACCCAGCTGTCAGCCTCTCCACGTACAGTACTCTTCCGATGGAAGTTGTTCCTTGACCATGTTGACCACGCCGCGCCGAGAGCACCAGGGCGGTGGACGACGGCGAGGCCTAGGAAGGGGACGACGTGGAGCCCGGGAAGACGCGGCAGTGGAAGCCCGCGCGGAGAGGAGTACGAGGGTTCACTGGTTCGGCTGCGGTGTGAGGCTGCCGTCGCCGCAGGGCCTGGCCAGCAGTGGGAATAGTAGGGGGCGGTGAGGCCTCCGTGGCAGCACAGCCGGCCACGGGAGGCAGGAGCATGCAGCATGACCGGTGCTGCTTTGGGCGGCTAGAGCAAGAAGACCAGAGGTTGAAGAAGCACTACGGACGTTGGATTGACATCATACGGTCACTGGAGCTAGAATCGTTCATATTGACTAAGTTGACAAAGCACTCCATCCCCGTCAACTTAGTAGGCCCACAAGTCAGCCTCCCACCAAGGTGGGTCCCAACTAGCAGGGGAGTATTCATTTTATTTGTGCGTAATAAGGAGGCACTTCCGATGGGTCTGAGCTGACAGCGGGTGAACGTTTTTTTTGCGAAATACGGTGGCCCGTCCGGTGGGTCCCAGCAGTCAGGTGGGAAACGTTTTTTTCGCCAAATACGATGGCCCATCCAGTGGGTCGCTGCTGTCAGGTGGAGGAATAATTATTTTCCGCGTAATAAGGAGGCACTTCCTTGCTGCGGCCGTGGACCCAGCTGTCAGCCTCTCCACGACAGTACTCTTCTGATGGAAGTTGTTCCTTGACCACGTTGACCACGCCGCACCGAGAGCACCAGGGCGGTGGACGACGGCGAGGCCTAGTAAGGGGACGACGCGGAGCCGGGGACGACGCGGAGCCAGGGACGACGCGGAGCCAGGGAAGACGCGGCAGTGGATGCCCACACGGAGAGGAGTACGAGGGTTCACTGGTTCGGCTGTGGTGTGAGGCTGCCGTCGGTGCAGAATAACAGGGGGTGTGAGTGAGTAGAGGGATGCCCTGGCTAGCGGTGGGAGTAGTAGGGGGCGGTGAGGCCTGCGCGGGAGGCGGGAGCAGGTGGTCCCGCCGGCGCTGGATTTGGCGGCTGGAGCAAGAAGATCAGATATTGAAGAAACACGACGGCCGTTGGATTGACATCCAACGGTTACGTCTGCTAGAATCGTTTGTTGACGTATATAATATCTAAAAAAATCTTCCATACGCGTCAGCTTAATAGGCCCATAAGTCAGACCATTCCCTCTTTTTTTAATAATTTATATATAGCTCATTGCAACTTCTTATGCAATTTATTGCAGTCCGTTTTTCTTGGTTGGCCAGGGCCAATTTTGCATATTTCTATGGGTTCCAAACTATTTTTGATACCGAAATGTCGAGCCAGATTTAAAGTACTTTGAAGATATATTCAAATTAGGTTAATGCCCAGTGAAATAGGAATCTGAAAATGTGAAAAAATTCAGAAATTATAAAGTAATTGCCAATTTGTCATCTATTTTTATATTTACAACCCATTTCATATTACTTTCAAGATTTGCAGGTGTCTTGAAAGAGTTGC
The DNA here is from genome assembly GCF_018294505.1 of Triticum aestivum. NCBI lineage: Eukaryota > Viridiplantae > Streptophyta > Magnoliopsida > Poales > Poaceae > Triticum > Triticum aestivum. The sequence goes on from NC_057799.1 coordinate 318,157,884, forward strand.
AGCCCATCAGGGCGTAGAAAAATAAGTAGGGCTAGATTGGGTATTCTTTAGAAAAAATAAACTGGGCTCATTTTCACAAAGAAAAAAAGAGCTGGGCTAGTCACATGGTGAACATAAAATATAAACCTGGGCTAGACGGGCCACAACCCAGTTCAAACCCTGCTTCGTCTCAACAATAACAAAAAAATACTGCTCGAGCTGCTACGTCCCAGGTGTCAGCCGATCTTGTGCAGTTCTCTTGTCTATTGACTATATACGCTCACAATGTCGTGGGTCCCAGATGTCAGGAAAACACTAGGAGGAAGCATTTTATTTTTCCATACGCTGACATGGTCTGCCCTAATGTCATCCTCTCCACGTACTTCTGCCGATTCCTGTTGTTTGTTGACCATGTTGACAACGCGAGAAGCCGGCGCCGCGGCGAGCGCACCAAAGCGCACAGAGGTAGACGGCGAGGCCTCGGACGTCCGCGTTAATGATTTAGGAGACGGTGGGGCGGCGATGCATGCGCTGAGGCGCAGCCAGCCATGGGAGGTGGAAGCAGGCGGCCCCGCTGGCGCTGGTTTGGTTTTGGCGGCTGGAGGAAGACAGGACTGAAGAAACACAACAGAGTGTAAAAGCGGCAGGAGTACTTAACAACCTTAACCGAAACCAGCAGGGGCACTTAACAACCATAGCTGAAAGCAGTATGAGTATTTATACAGGTTCAACCGTACAAAGCATGCCTCGAACAGTGCTACTTTGCCTACAGTTAACCAAGGGTGAGGCCGCCAAGCCCCAGGACAAGGCCCAGGCACCACCCCGCGCATCCACAACCTTCTGAAAGCGGCTTCATCTTGCAATGTGGTCAATAAACAGGATATTCGCTTTAGATCCATGGAAAAGCAGGAACATAATCTTCTGTCCTATTCTCCAAGATGGACGGGCCTTCATTATTTGAGACCACCCATGAATAAGTATCTTTTCACCTCCAAGGGGAATGGAGTAGGTCGACATAAACATCATGTTGTGACCAAGCGCAAGTCTGACCCGACCATGGCCAGGCATCTATATAGGAACAATAGAACTGGGCAATTTCTGTTTCAAGAAGATCACAGCTGTAAAACTGTGTATAAGCAATAGTTTATGAACAACATATATAACAGAAAATAGCTCATACCATAAGTTTCTCGACACAGTTGGACCTGTTCAACGAGTGCAGCATTGGCACACATATCCCACGTGGCCTTCCACCATTGAAACGCCCCACTAGGACCTCAAGATGATCAATAAAGTGTAGGAACTTGTGGATGTCGTCCCAATCAACTTCAGTGCCATCAGTAACAGCCGAGTTGTTACAGAATAACAAACGAGCAGCCTGCTTAACTCTGAAAAAACCTACACGTTCCACCAATTATAAGAAAATATTACTTAGAAGTAGCATCTTCATGAGAGATTCGTTGCTACTTCTAAAGTTAAATTGTGATCAGTTAGACAGAATAGGTGGATTATGAAGGAAATATGCCCTAGAGGCAATAATAAAGTTATTATTTATTTCCTCATATCGTGATAAATGTTTATTATTCATGCTAGAATTGTATTAACCGGAAACATGATACATGTGTGAATACATAGAAAAACAGAGTGTCACTAGTATGCCTCTAATTGACTAGCTCGTTGATCAAAGATGGTTATGTTTCCTAGCGATGGACAAAGAGTTGTCATTTGATTAACGGGGTCACATCATTAGGAGAATGATGTGATTGACTTGACCCATTCCGTTAGCTTATCACTTGATCGTTTAGTATGTTGCTATTGCTTTCTTCATGACTTATACATGTTCCTATGACTATGAGATTATGCAACTCCCGTTTACCGGAGGAGAACTTTGTGTGCTACCAAACGTCACAACGTAACTGGGTGATTATAAAGGTGCTCTACACGTGTCTCCGAAGGTACTTGTTGGGTTGGCGTATTTCGAGATTAGGATTTGTCACTCCGATTGTCGGAGAGGTATCTCTGGGCCCACTCGGTAATGCACATCACTTAAGCCTTGCAAGCATTGCAACTAATGAGTTAGTTGCGGGATGATGTATTACAAAACGAGTAAAGAGACTTGCCGGTAATGAGATTGAGCTAGGTATTGAGATACCGACGATCGAATCTCGGGCAAGTAACATACTGATGACAAAGGGAACAACGTATGTAGTTATGCGGTTTAACCGATAAAGATCTTCGTAGAATATGTGGGAGCCAATATGAGCATCCAGGTTCCACTATTGGTTATTGACCGGAGACGTGTCTCGGTCATGTCTACATAGTTCTCGAACCCGTAGGGTCCGCACGCTTAAAGTTCGATGATGGTTATATTATGAGTTTATGTGTTTTGATGTACCAAAGGTAGTTCGGAGTCCCGGATGTGATCATGGACATGACGAGGAGTCTCGAAATGGTCGAGACATGAAGATTGATATATTGGACGACTATATTCGGACACTGGAATGGTTCCGGGGGTTATCGGATAAATACCGGAGTACCGGGGGGTTACCGGAACCCCCCCGGAGGTTATTGGGCCTCATGGGCCCAAGTGGTGGAAGAGGAGAGGCGGCCAAGGGGCAGCCGCGTGCCCCTCCCCCCCAAGTCCGAATTGGACAAGGAGGGGGGGCGGCGCCCCCCTTTCCTTTCCCCCTCTCTGTCCCTCCCTCTCCTCTCCTACTCCAACATGGAAGGGGGGAGTCCTACTCCCTATGGGAGTCGGACTCCTCATGGGGCGCGCCAAGGGTGGCCGGCCCCCTCCCCCTCCTCCACTCCTTTATATACGGGGAGGGAGGCACCCCTAGAGATACAACAATTGATCCCTTGGATCTCTTAGCCGTGTGCGGTGCCCCCTCCACCATAATCCACCTCGGTCATATCGTAGCAGTGCTTAGGCGAAGTCCTGCGTCGGTAGAACATTATCATCATCACCACGCCCTCGTGCTGACGGAACTCTCCCTCAAAGCTCGGCTGGATCGGAGTTCGAGGGACGTCATCGAGTTGAACGTGTGCTGAACTCGGAGGTTCCGTGCGTTCGGTACTTGATCAGTCGGATCGTGAATACGTACGACTACATCAACCGCATTGTGCTAACGCTTCCACTTTCGGTCTACGAGGGTACGTGGACACACTCTCCCCTCTCGTTGCTATGCATCACCATGATCTTGCGTGTGCGTAGGAATTTTTTTGAAATTACTACGTTCCCCAACAGTGGTATCAGAGCCTGGTTTTATGCGTTGATGTTATATGCACGAGTAGAACACAAGTGAGTTGTGGGCGATACAAGTCATACTGCTTACCAGCATGTCACACTTTGGTTCGGCGGTATTGTTGGATGAAGCGGCCCGGACCGACATTACGCGTACGCTTACGCGAGACTGGTTCTACCGACGTGCTTTGCACACAGGTGGCTGGCGGGTGTCAGTTTCTCCAACTTTAGTTGAACCGAGTGTGGCTACGCCCGGTCCTTGAGAAGGTTAACACAACACTAACTTGACGAACTATCATTGTGGTTTTGATGCGTAGGTAAGAACGGTTCTTGCTCAGCCCGTAGCAGCCAGGTAAAACTTGCAACAACAAAGTAGAGGACGTCTAACTTGTTTTTGCAGGGCATGTTGTGATGTGATATGGTCAAGGCATGATGCTATATTTTATTGTATGAGATGATCATGTTTTGTAACCGAGTTATCGGCAACTGGCAGGAGCCATATGGTTGTCGCTTTATTGTATGCAATGCAATCGCCCTGTAATGCTTTACTTTATCACTAAGCGGTAGCGATAGTCGTAGAAGCATAAGTTGGCGAGACGACAACGATGCTACGATGGAGATCAAGGTGTCGCGCCGGTGACGATGGTGATCATGACGGTGCTTCGAAGATGGAGATCACAAGCACAAGATGATGATGGCCATATCATATCACTTATATTGATTGCATGTGATGTTTATCTTTTATGCATCTTATCTTGCTTTGATTGACGGTAGCATTATAAGATGATCTCTCACTAAATTTCAAGATAATAGTGTTCTCCCTGAGTATGCACCGTTGCCAAAGTTCGTCGTGCCCAGACACCACGTGATGATCGGGTGTGATAAGCTCTACGTCCATCTACAACGGGTGCAAGCCAGTTTTGCACACGCAGAATACTCAGGTTAAACTTGACGAGCCTAGCATATGCAGATATGGCCTCGGAACACTGAGACCGAAAGGTCGAGCGTGAATCATATAGTAGATATGATCAACATAGTGATGTTCACCATTGAAAACTACTCCATTTCACGTGATGATCGGTTATGGTTTAGTTGATTTGGATCACGTGATCACTTAGATGATTAGAGGGATGTCTATCTAAGTGGGAGTTCTTAAGTAATATGATTAATTGAACTTAAATTTATCATGAACTTAGTACCTGATAGTATTTTGCATGTCTATGTTTGTTGTAGATAGATGGCTCGTGTTGTTGTTCCGTTGAATTTTAATGCGTTCCTTGAGAAAGCAAAGTTGAAAGATGATGGTAGCAATTACACGGACTGGGTCCGTAACTTGAGGATTATCCTCATTGCTGCACAGAAGAATTACGTCCTGGAAGCACCGCTAGGTGCCAAACCTGCTGCAGGAGCAACACCAGATGTTATGAACGTCTGGCAGAGCAAAGCTGATGACTACTCGATAGTTCAGTGTGCCATGCTTTACGGCTTAGAACCGGGACTTCAACGACGTTTTGAACGTCATGGAGCATATGAGATGTTCCAGGAGTTGAAGTTAATATTTCAAGCAAATGCCCGGATTGAGAGATATGAAGTCTCCAATAAGTTCTATAGCTGCAAGATGGAGGAGAATAGTTCTGTCAGTGAGCATATACTCAGAATGTCTGGGTATAACAATCACTTGATTCAACTGGGAGTTAATCTTCCGGATGATAGCGTCATTGACAGAATTCTTCAATCACTGCCACCAAGCTACAAGAGCTTCGTGATGAACTATAACATGCAAGGGATGGATAAGACGATTCCCGAGCTCTTCGCAATGCTAAAGGCTGCGGAGGTAGAAATCAAGAAGGAGCATCAAGTGTTGATGGTCAATAAGACCACCAGTTTCAAGAAAAAGGGCAAAGGGAAGAAGAAGGGGAACTTCAAGAAGAACAGCAAACAAGTTGCTGCTCAAGAGAAGAAACCCAAGTCTGGACCTAAGCCTGAGACTGAGTGCTTCTACTGCAAGCAGACTGGTCACTGGAAGCGGAACTGCCCCAAGTATTTGGCGGATAAGAAGGATGGCAAGGTGAACAAAGGTATATGTGATATACATGTTATTGATGTGTACCTTACCAGAGCTCGCAGTAGCACCTGGGTATTTGATACTGGTTCTGTTGCTAATATTTGCAACTCGAAACAGGGACTACGGATTAAGCGGAACTGGCTAAGGACGAGGTGACGATGCGCGTGGGAAACGGTTCCAAAGTCGATGTGATCGCCGTCGGCACGCTACCTCTACATCTACCTTCGGGATTAGTATTAGACCTAAATAATTGTTATTTGGTGCCAGCGTTGAGCATGAACATTATATCTGGATCTTGTTTGATGCGAGACGGTTATTCATTTAAATCAGAGAATAATGGTTGTTCTATTTATATGAGTAATATCTTTTATGGTCATGCACCCTTGAAGAGTGGTCTATTTTGATGAATCTCGATAGTAGTGATACACATATTCATAATGTTGAAGCCAAAAGATGCAGAGTTGATAATGATAGTGCAACTTATTTGTGGCACTGCCGTTTGGGTCATATTGGTGTAAAGCGCATGAAGAAACTCCATACTGATGGACTTTTGGAATCACTTGATTATGAATCACTTGGTACTTGCGAACCATGCCTCATGGGCAAGATGACTAAAACGCCGTTCTCCGGAACTATGGAGCGAGCAACTGATTTATTGGAGATCATACATACTGATGTATGTGGTCCAATGAATGTTGAGGCTCGCGGCGGGTATCGTTATTTTCTCACCTTCACAGATGATTTAAGCAGATATGGGTATATCTACTTAATGAAACATAAGTCTGAAACATTTGAAAAGTTCAAAGAATTTCAGAGTGAAGTTGAAAATCATCGTAACAAGAAAATAAAGTTTCTACGATCTGATCGTGGAGGAGAATATTTGAGTTACGAGTTTGGTCTACATTTGAAACAATGCGGAATAGTTTCGCAACTCACGCCACCCGGAACACCACAGCGTAATGGTGTGTCCGAACGTCGTAATCGTACTTTACTAGATATGGTGCGATCTATGATGTCTCTTACTGATTTACCGCTATCGTTTTGGGGTTATGCTTTAGAGACGGCCGCATTCACGTTAAATAGGGCACCATCAAAATCCGTTGAGACGACGCCTTATGAACTATGGTTTGGCAAGAAACCAAAGTTGTCGTTTCTTAAAGTTTGGGGCTGCGATGCTTATGTGAAAAACTTCAACCTGATAAGCTCGAACCCAAATCGGAGAAATGTGTCTTCATAGGATACCCAAAGGAAACTGTTGGGTACACCTTCTATCACAGATCCGAAGGCAAGACATTCGTTGCTAAGAATGGATCCTTTCTAGAGAAGGAGTTTCTCTCGAAAGAAGTGAGTGGGAGGAAAGTAGAACTTGATGAGGTAACTATACCTGCTCCCTTATTGGAAAGTAGTTCATCACAGAAACCGGTTTCCTGTGACACCTACACCAATTAGTGAGGAAGTTAATGATGATGATCATGAAACTTCAGATCAAGTTGTTACTGAACCTCGTAGGTCAACCAGAGTAAGATCCGCACCAGAGTGGTACGGTAATCCTGTTCTGGAGGTTATGTTACTAGACCATGACGAACCTACGAACTATGAAGAAGCGATGGTGAGCCCAGATTCCGCAAAATGGCTTGAAGCCATGAAATCTGAGATGGGATCCATGTATGAGAACAAAGTATGGACTTTGGTTGACTTGCCCAATGATCGGCAAGCCATCGAGAATAAATGGATCTTCAAGAAGAAGACTGACGCTGACGGTAATGTTACTGTCTATAAAGCTCGACTTGTTGCAAAAGGTTTTCGACAAGTTCAAGGGATTGACTACGATGAGACCTTCTCACCCATAGCGATGCTTAAGTCTGTCCAAATCATGTTAGCAATTGCCGCATTTTGTGATTATGAAATTTGGCAAATGGATGTAAAAACTGCATTCCTGAATGGATTTCTGGAAGAAGAGTTGTATATGATGCAACCAGAAGGTTTTGTCGATCCAAAGCGAGCTAACAAAGTGTGCAAGCTCCAGCGATCCATTTATGGACTGGTGCAAGCCTCTCGGAGTTGGAATAAATGTTTTGATAGTGTGATCAAAGCATATGGTTTTATACAGACTTTTGGAGAAGCCTGTATTTACAAGAAAGTGAGTGGGAGCTCTGTAGCATTTCTGATATTATATGTGGATGACATATTGTTGATCGGAAATGATATAGAATTTCTGGATAGCATAAAGGGATATTTGAATAAGAGTTTTTCAATGAAGGACCTCGGTGAAGCTGCTTATATATTGGGCATCAAGATCTATAGAGATAGATCAAGACGCTTAATTGGACTTTCACAAAGCACATACCTTGAGAAAGTTTTGAAGAAGTTCAAAATGGATCAAGCAAAGAAAGGGTTCTTGCCTGTGTTACAAGGTGTGAAGTTGAGTAAGACTCAATGCCCGACCACTGCAGAAGATAGAGAGAAAATGAAAGATGTTCCCTATGCTTCAGCCATAGGCTCTATCATGTATGCAATGCTGTGTACCAGACCTGATGTGTGCCTTGCTATTAGTTTAGCAGGGAGGTACCAAAGTAATCCAGGAGTGGATCACTGGACAGCGGTCAAGAACATCCTGAAATACTTGAGAAGGACTAAGGATATGTTTCTCGTTTATGGAGGTGACAAAGAGCTCGTCGTAAATGGTTACGTCGATGCAAGCTTTGACACTGATCCGGACGATTCTAAATCGCAAACCGGATACGTGTTTATATTGAACGGTGGAGCTGTCAGTTGGTGCAGTTCTAAACAAAGCGTCGTAGCGGGATCTACATGTGAAGCGGAGTACATAGCTGCTTCGGAAGCAGCAAATGAAGGAGTCTGGATGAAGGAGTTCATATCCGATCTAGGTGTCATACCTAGTGCATCGGGTCCAATGAAAATCTTTTGTGACAATACTGGTGCAATTGCTTTGGCAAAGGAATCCAGATTTCACAAGAGAACCAAGCACATCAAGAGACGCTTCAACTCCATCCGGGATCAAGTCCAGGTGGGAGACATAGAGATTTGCAAGATACATACGGATCTGAATGTTGCAGACCCGTTGACTAAGCCTCTTCCACGAGCAAAACATGATCAGCACCAAGGCTCCATGGGTGTTAGAATCATTACTGTGTAATCTAGATTATTGACTCTAGTGCAAGTGGGAGACTGAAGGAAATATGCCCTAGAGGCAATAATAAAGTTATTATTTATTTCCTTATATCATGATAAATGTTTATTATTCATGCTAGAATTGTATTAACCGGAAACATGATACATGTGTGAATACATAGACAAACAGAGTGTCACTAGTATGCCTCTACTTGACTAGCTCGTTGATCAAAGATGGTTATGTTTCCTAGCCATGGACAAAGAGTTGTCATTTGATTAACGGGATCACATCATTAGGAGAATGATGTGATTGACTTGACCCATTCCGTTAGCTTAGCACTTGATCGTTTAGTATGTTGCTATTGCTTTCTTCATGACTTATACATGTTCCTATGATTATGAGATTATGCAACTCCCGTTTACCGGAGGAACACTTTGTGTGCTACCAAACGTCACAACGTAACTGGGTGATTATAAAGGTGCTCTACAGGTGTCTCCGAAGGTACTTGTTGGGTTGGCGTATTTCGAGATTAGGATTTGTCACTCCGATTGTCGGAGAGGTATCTCTGGGCCCACTCGGTAATGCACATCACTTAAGCCTTGCAAGCATTGCAACTAATGAGTTAGTTGCGGGATGGTGTATTACAGAACGAGTAAAGAGACTTGCCGGTAACGAGATTGAGCTAGGTATTGAGATACCGACGATCGAATCTCGGGAAAGTAACATACTGATGACAAAGGGAACACCGTATGTAGTTATGCGGTTTGACCGATAAAGATCTTCGTAGAATATGTGGGAGCTGATATGAGCATCCAGGCTCGGCTATTGGTTATTGACCGGAGACGTGTCTCGGTCATGTCTACATAGTTCTCGAACCCGTAGGGTCCGCACGCTTAAAGTTTGATGACGGTTATATAATGAGTTTATGTGTTTTGATGTACCAAAGGTAGTTCGGAGTCCCGGATGTGATCACGAACATGATGAGGAGTCTTGAAATGGTTGAGACATGAAGATTGATATATTGGACGACTATATTCGGACACCGGAATGGTTCCGGGGGTTATCGGATAAATACGGGAGTACCGGGGGGTTACCGGAACCCCCCCGAAGGTTATTGGGCCTCATGGGCCCAAGTGGTGGAAGAGGAGAGGTGGCCAAGGGGCAGCCGCGCACCCCTCCCCCCCAAGTCCGAATTGGACAAGGAGGGGGGCGGCGCCCCCCTTTCCTTTCCCCCTCTCTCTCCTTCCCTCTCCTCTCCTACTCCAACATGGAAGGGGGGAGTCCTACTCCCGGTGGGAGTAGGACTCCTCATGGGGCACGCCAAGGGTGGCCGGCCCCCTCCCCCTCCTCCATTCCTTTATATACGGGGAGGGAGGCACCCCCTAGAGATACAACAATTGATCCCTTGGATCTCTTAGCCGTGTGCGGTGCCCCCCTCCACCATAATCCACCTCGGTCATATCGTAGCGGTGCTTAGGCGAAGCCCTGCGTCGGTAGAACATCATCATCGTCACCACGCCGTAGTGCTGACGAAACTCTCCCTCAAAGCTCGGCTGGATCGGAGTTCGAGGGACGTCATCGAGTTGAACGTGTGCTGAACTCGGAGGTGCCGTGCGTTCGGTACTTGATCGGTCGGATCGTGAAGACGTACGACTACATCAACCGCGTAGTGCTAACGCTTCCGCTTTCAGTCTAGGAGAGTACGTGGACACACTCTCCCCTCTCGTTGCTATGCATCACCATGATTTTGCGTGTGCGTAGGAATTTTTTTGAAATTACTACGTTCCCCAACAGATTAAGAAGTAATCGAGGCAACATGCAAGAACGAGATACAAAACTAACATGGATGAACAATTGTAACGACATCGGGGTGGAAGATCGCAGTGAAGATGAGACCAGGTTCTGCTATTTCCATCAACATTCGTGCGCCAACTTTCAGTCTATAACACTTGAGAAAGTTTATCCAAGTTCGGCCATAAAAAAAGCAGCGATCTTCTTGGTTCATGAACCCAACTCGAAACTTATATCCATGGCTTGTCTTCACTGTTACCATTAAACTGGTGTATTCAGTTATGGCAAGGCCGAGCATCTTGAGTACATGTGTTCTGGCAGAGCAAGGAATGCACTGCGGGAAAAATAATATGTGAACACAATGTATTCCCTATATCCAAATCTAGAAATACTTTCCTCCTTCACGTCAGTGTTGACCATGGGACTAGTAACTTTTATCCAAATATAGCAGTCCAAATTTCCAAATTAGTCGACATCATGTTCAAAAAACCCCACCCTCCCGGATAGAAAAGAGGATTCTAGGAACATATTGTGCACGTTTTAAAATCCTGTGTTAGGATGAGAAGGAACAAGTGTGGCGTCTCGCCGAGGGCGCAGAAACCTATAGGATCCTCGCACTTTGGGCACTGCAAATGAAACACACTAGATTCAGTAGGAAGAATAATGCATCAACGGCGGCGGCTGCCATCCTAGGAGTACCTGCGACCAAGGGACTTGGATTTATCGAGGATGGATGAAGAATTCGTACCAGGTTCTCCATGAGAAAACCCTATGCAATCGCCGAGCGGGGGTTTTCTCTGAACAAGCAGACAAGGGAGAAGGGATTCAGGCCGAGTGAAATATTGCCGCTTCGTCCGTCCAGCTTACTGCTAAAGCTGGAAAGGTGGGGGTTTTTGTGATTTGACGGCTCATTGGGCATTAATGCGGCGCTACGACCGGGGTGTGTCTACCGTGCAGTTGTGCACTCTAATTTGGTGCATATGGCATGTGGACCCCGTTGCCGGATGCCCCACATATCAGCGCAAGGAAGTAGAAAGACAGGAGTAACTAGTTATTACACATAAATATATTTTTGACAGAGAGATATTCCCTCTGTAAAGAAATATAAAGATCTTTTATATCACAACTTTATACATAAGAAAAATCAAGGGGAATATATATAACATATATAATTATAAAAAACAGAGTTTTTTTAACACGGTATAGACGAGTTGGTGATGATGGTGTGCCTGTCATCCTGCAATATAGGCCGTCCGATTTATATCTGACGGATAGGAAGGAAACTATGGCAATTTTGCAAAAAGGTACCCACACACCTCTCCGCATTTGCAAATAAGGCCTTCCCTCGTTCATCCTTTTCTCTCACAAGATAAAATACTCATACAAATGCATCTTGATGTTACGTGCAACGCACGGGCATTATGGGGGTTCAGCTGAGAAATACTCAGACAGGCTCACGGTTCTGGACTTCGGGCCATAGGCCGGTGGGCCTGCATATTTGGGGGCCCATGTGTTCTACCTCAGCGCTTTTCATATTGCAAGCGGTCAGTACGGCGCTGGTTTTAGATGCTGTCGCAAGGCGAATACACAAAATTGAATAAAGCACAACAGCTGTTGGAATGAAATCAAACGACAGTTCCTAACCAGCAATCAGAGTTGCAATTCTATCAATGATACTGTCGTACTACTTATACACACAGGACACTTGTTTCACCATGCCAGAGTATTACATCAAAATCTCTCGGCGGATAGATCAGTTCGGCAGTACTGAAGAATTTCAAAGTTGATTTGGACCAGCTCTCCTTGCCGAGAAAGTTCGATTTTGACATCATCCCCTACCGCAAGATATGATTTAGATTTGAACCTTGACCATCCTTTAGCATCAATCATCATGCGACCATCCTTTGTACTTACGGTATATTGAGCAGGTTCATTCACACCAAGGCTACGCATGGTAAGAGAAACTTGGCCGCTGTCGCCCGGATTGTTGAACGACTCCCTCATTGCTCTAGGAATTCTCTGTTTGCAAACAAGAAGACATACCCAAACAGTTAGATCAACATAGTGAATCATGCGAAACAACATGGAAATAAAAAAGAACGAAACACTTGGGCGGCCAATGCTTACCAAGAAGGTGGACATGTCGGTTTTTGTAAGGACTTTGGTATATGAAGTGCGAACTGTAGCCCAGTCTGTTGCCGGTGCAACTGCTCGTTCGGTTGCCGCT